>NW_027185779.1:5734822-5796404 GCF_028583685.1 Petaurus breviceps papuanus | reverse complement strand
GAGGGGGGAGAGAGAAAAGAAAGAAGGAGGGGGGGGGAGAGAGGAAGAGGGGAAGGAGGGGGGGGGAGGGAGGGGGGAGAGAGGGGGGGGAGAGAGAGAGAGAGAGAGAGAGGAGACGAGAGAGGGAGAGGGAGAGAGAGAAACGGGGGGGGGGGGTAAGAAAAAAAAACAGCATGCTTTGATTTGATTTGTATTCAGACACCATCAGTTCTTTCTCTGGAAGTGGAGTGGAGAGGATTTTTCATCATAGGTCATTTAGAATTTCCTTGGATCATTGTATTGATCAAAATGGCTAAATCATTCTTAGTTGATCATCATATAATATTGTTGTTACTATGTACAATGTTCTCCTCCTTTTGCTCATTTCACTTTGCTTTTAAACAAAACTATGCAACTGAAAACTTTGTGTTTTATAAACTTTCCAAGGTCTTTGCTGCAGACTTTACCTAGAAAGCATAAATCTTTTATTTCCTTTCATCTCGGTGAGGAGCTGGGATCTTCTTGAAGGTCAATAGAGTGACAAATCCTTCAGAGAGAATAACAGTGATGCCCAATTCAATTGCCCTCTTGCTCCTTTCTCATTCAGTTTTAGGAAGGAATGTATGGATTTTGTGCTGTGGAGTTCTTCATAGCTGGTACTTCCTAAACTAACAGCAACTGGGATCAGGGAGATATACCCTTGGGATCTTTGACCTCATTCCTAACCATAGGCCTGGCATCTCTCTTCCTGCTACTCGCTTTAAAGTTAAACATGTGAACACTTTTTTTTTAATCCCAAAGATGCCTTTTAATTGATTCCCTGAATATTTTAAGGTCTATTAATTCCATTGATGTTGCAAACACTGCAATTCATTCCAGCTGCTATTCTAATCATATTCATTAACAGGCTTATTTTTACCTGCCAGCTAATATTTTACATTACATCAATAAATCTTCAGCTTTCTCCCCAAACTGTGTGCAAAAATAAAATGAATTGCCCAACCTTCTGATTTTTCCACAGGGGTTGGGTTAGCCTACAGCTCTCCTTCTAAGGAGGTTTAATCAGGCATGAATGTAAAGGTGATAAAGTAAAGAATAGTTATGTCACTCATTTGTCACATTACAAATACATCACTAGAGTGTTACGAATACCTCAATGTTTCTGTTTGCACCTGTGCTCACATAGTCTGAGCTCTGTACTTTTGTATACAAAGCATGCAAAGGGGTCTTAATAGGTATGTGGCTGTAGATATGGACACAGGTAGCTATATTTCAATCCTTTAATAAGTTCCCTTTTAGGTATGAACCATAGGAGATGTGCATGCTCTTAGTCTCATTTTTTCAGTCTTCCTGAGGGTTTTGAATTGACCCATCCAAATCGTCAACCAACCTCAGATGTGGCCAACACATTCAGTGACAAGATATTTGGCCTATATAAGGACCAAAGTGTACAAAGCAGATGAAAACAACAGATCAAAGCTCACTGGCCTACACAGGGATCAGACTCATGACTTCCACCTCTTCGGCCTGGGGCAACCCCAACCACAGCACTGGGAGAAGGCTTATGTGTGCCCTAGGCAAAGTATAAAATTTGTCCTTTATGTGTATGTGACAGTCCATCAGAGGCTTAAAGCTCCTGCTATAACCCATGTGACTTATCACAGAATAAACATCTACAATCCTTGGAAAGCAGAATTTTTGTGGCTTTTAAATTGCATGCATATGTGAAAAGCAATATTTGGAAGCGCTGTCTGTTGCATCCCCATATGCATAAGTGACTGGCTGCCTTACCTTACCCATTCCTAATCCCAGCACATACTTTCTATTTCTTTGTGTCCCCTACAGAGACACATAACTAAGTGATTTATATACCTGGAAGAAGGAGAGAGGGACATTAGTAGAGAAGGCAGAAATGGGAACCTAGAGGTATGACCAAGGAGGAAATGTTGTACAGTTGTTTCAGTCACATCCAACTCTTCATGACCCCATCTAGGGTTTTCTTAGCAAAGATACTAAAGTGTTTTGCCATGTCCTTCTCTAGTTCATTTAACAGATGAGGAAACTAAAACAGAGTTAAGTGACTCGCCTAGGGTCACACAGCCAGTGTCTGAGGCCAGATTTTAACTCAGGAATATGAATCTTCCTGACTCCAGGAATATGCCAATGGAAGATTTTTATCTTGGTGAAGGGGGAGAAAAATTTACCCAAAGACAAGCTCATCATCACCAAATGAGGACTAGGCTAAAAAAGAGAAGAAAAATTCTGGGACAATGGTGTCTACACCCTCCAAATTTCCCTCTGTGTGACAAAAGTCCCATGGCCTCACCCTGGTAATCTACCTCCGTAATACCTTGCTCAAAATAAGCATTAAATAAATATTTGTTGACATGGTTAGTGGTGAACAGTCTCCCTTGAGATAATATAACCACCTTCAATTTCTAGATGCCAGGAGGGAAGGTAGGAATGAATCTGAAGGGAAAAAAATATGAGAAGGGGCTCTATAGTCCTAAAAATGTACCTAATAAGAAATACTGAAATGGGTATCAGGGCATGTGTACCCTAGGTGGCAAAGTGGATAGAGCCTGGGCCTGGAGTCAAGAAGTCCTAAGTTCAAAACTGGCCTCAGACACTGCCTAGCTATGTGACCCTGGGCAAGTTACTTAACCTATTTGCCTCAGTTCCCTCATCTGTAAAATGAGCTATACAAGAAAATGGTGAACTACACCAAGTATCTTTGCCAAGAAAATCCTAAATGTGGTCACGAAGAATCTGAAACGACTGAACGACAATCCTATGCCTTGCTTTTCTACCAGATAACTCTGGATCTCAGTTCTCTCGTTTCTAAAATTAAGGGCTTGGAGTAAAAGCAAATGGTCAATAGATTTGTGATATATACATAAAGCTTCTTGGAAGGGGGTAGCAGGGGTGATTAACTTGTGCTAAAGTTCTTCATTGAAAGCTGAAATAGCAACTAACTCTGATCACTAAAGTCTTTTAAGGCTCTCAAATTCTAAAGATCTGAATCAGACCTCCAAATAGTCTTCATTCAGCTGTGTCTGTAGAGTTCCTCAACAAACCTACAGATTTGTTGGCTTTATCCTTGGTGTAGTTTTTGTTTAAAAAAAAACTTCTAAAATCAAATTTAAGAGGAAAAAATTATACTTCCTTCTGGACCCAGTGTGCCTGGAAAGACTGAGTGTACAAATCATTTGCACCTGTACTTCTTCCATGCCATCCTAAGCTAATTTTAAAAAGGCTCTGAAAGCTTGCCAACAGCACATGTGCACTGAAGATAAAATGTAATAGCAATTAATCCAATCATCTCTGATTTAACGTTAATTTAACCCAGTGGATTATGCCTTGTTTTGTGTGCAACTGTGTTGATCCTGCTATGTTTCAGAGAGCCCCCAAAATCAATCAAGTTACAATCCTTAATTGCAGTCAAAATGGGCAACTCAACTCAGCAGGGACCTTCTCCAGAGGAGCTATTGGTCCCAGGGAAGAAAGGCAAGTCTAAGGAAGTGGTATCTTTAATAACTTGCCATTCAAATAGCAGCTGCTGGTGTAGGGATTAGCTGTGAGGTATTGCCCAGTTGGTCTATCCAGTTGAAGAGAAGTTCTACCCAGAGGGAACTGGACAGGGACATTCTGAGAATGCCAGTGGTTCTATTATTGAGGTTTCTAGCAGGAAAACACTAGGAGACAGGTTAGCTTGGCTTGGCTTGCTTTTGGATGTACAGTCATCCCTTCCCTATTGAGGTTTCAATACAATGCAGGTCAGCATAAGAAATTAAATGGAAATTTTTTGGAAGTTTTGTAAAAGCTTCAGATGACACATCAAAACCAGCAGGCCACACAAAAAAAGTTTAGGAACTCAGAAATTATATGTGTGTGTGTATTCATGTGTGTGTAATCATTATGTGCATAGTATTGTGTAATATCAACCTAAATTTTATAATAAGATACTATAACTACCCCATAAAAGAAAAAGAAAAAAAATCAGACTTCTCTGGTGTGAAAGGAGAACCAAAAATTTTATGTAGATTTTCCAGATTGTGACCCTAACCCACACAACGCTAAAGGGAAAACTGTAAATTTATTATATTATGTTATACTATAAATATATTATATTTGTATACCTTATTCCCCAGAACAGGAATTCAGCTGTCATAATTATATATGTGTGTGTGTGTGTGCACGCATGTATATGAATGTATGTGTGTATTATAGCTATGATAGTAAAGAAGCAAACCACCCTCATGTAAGTCATTGTAGGACTGTGGAAAGGATAGAGGATTTGGACCAGAGGAGTATGTAGGTTTAAATCCTGACTGGCATTTACTGATTGTTTAACCCTGAGCAAGTCCCCCCTTGAGACTCAGGCCCCTCTTCTGTAAAATCAGGGGACTGGCTGCAGTGACTTCTAAGGTCCCTTGTAGCCCTAAGTCTATGCACTGTATGTAACGGAAGATACCACTCCCACTCCTCAGTCTGATTTATCTGTGTTTGGGTGCCAGTCTCCTTCAGTTGGAGCTGAAAGCAAATGGTCAATAGATTTGTGATAGCATATACATAAGGCTTCTTGGAAGGGGGTAGCAGGGGTGATTAACTTGTGCTAAAGTTCTTCTTTGAAAGCTGAAATAGCAACTAACATTTATATAGCCCTTAATTTTTAAGCATATCACACACACAAACACACATATATCCTGATGTGAACCCCACAATAGCCCTAGAGAGAGGTATCTAGAGGTGTCATCTCTATTTCTTTTTTCATTTAATTTTCTTTTTAATTTATGGAATAAAAAAAGTATTTCCATATCATAGTACAATAAAAAAATGATTGTATATGAAACTGCAAATCTACTATGCATAACTTGCTATTTCTTTCAAATATATAACAAAGTTGTGTAGATTTCTTTTTTTCTTTTTATTTCTTCCTTCCTCCCTCCCTCCCTAGAGATGGCTACCATTAGATATCAATGGGCATATATGTGTAAAATTATTCTATACATACTTCTATTTATCAGTTGTCTCTGGATAGATAGCATCTTTCTTCACATGTCCTTTATAGCTAAGTTGGGTGTTTATAATAGACAAAGTAATTTGTTTGTTCGAAGTTGTTCTTAAAACAATATTGCTAATTACTGGATACAATGTTCTCTGGGTTCTGCTTATTTCACTTTTCATTATTTCATGCAAGTCTTTCCATGTTTTTCTAAGATCCCTGAGCTCATCATTTCTTACAGCACAGTAGTATTCCATCATAATCATATATCACAATGAACAAGTTGTGTTCAACAAGGAATGTTGAACAAGACATTCCTACAATTTCCAGTTCTATCTCCATTTCATAAATGAGGACACTGAGAATATGAGAGGTTAAACAACTTGACAGGGATTGTGAAACTCTAAGTGTCAGAGGTAGGATTTGAACCCTGGTATTCTTGATTCCAAATTTAGCACTCTATCTGTAGCTCCCTGCACTGTCTCAGAAGGGGGACTGATCCCAAAGATAGCCACAGACTTCCTATTATCATTAAACCTTAGTTAAGGATTGGTTAATAGACTCTTCACATAAAGTGTCACCACCATGTTCTCTTTCATCATTTTTCTCTCCTCCCCCTTTTTTGCAGCTGAGAATAATTAACTGTTCTTTTGTGAGTGTCATTTGTTCTCAAGGAATTAAATGCCACCTTATTCCCCAGAACAAGAATTCAACTGTCATAATTATAGCTTCATTTCTGAAGCAAAAAAATCATAATTTATTACAGATTGTTCAGCATGCAAGATAGGTTTAAATGTCTTTGGAAGTAAATTGTGGCATGTCAGGAAAGGGGTTTTGCCACTATTGTAATTGATTTATAATTTTACATTTAAAATGAACGGCATTAATCCATTGTGCATATATTACATAATTCTGTGGCTATGCCCCTTTGAGAATTATATATTCAGCTCTGGTTAGTATACAGCAATGATAATTGCAACAGTGATGAGAATGATGAGAATAATGGAGTCATTTAAAAGATTAAAAAGTAAGCAACAAAATGAGTATTGGCATTAAAAAAAAAGATGGGAGGTGAGCATAGAAGCTGCTCCTCAGTGACACCAAATAAAACTAGAGCTAAGATGGAATTTCTGTGAGTCGTATTAACTTCCACTACTGAAAATAGGGAGACCCCAAGGCTTCCAGGGGTTCAAGCAGAATCCACCAGAGCGAAGAACATGCAGGCTCAGGGCTTCAATTGGAAGGGATAGTGGAATTTTCCATGCAATCTATCAGAAAGCATAGAAAATGGTTCCATTTTGAAAAGGCATTTACCATGTCAAAACTTGGTACTATAGCACTATTAGGAAACTGTACTTTTAAAAATAACATAGCTAATATATCTATAGTATTTTAATGTTTATGAACACTTAAAACATATTATCCCACTTGATCTTCTCAACAGGATTGTAAGAGACATTATCATTATTCCCAGGAAGTCAAGGCTGAGAGTAATTAACTAGCTTGCCTGCAGTTAGTCATGTAGTAAGTTCTGGAGTTAGATTAGAACCCATGCCCTGTCTGATTCTAAGTCTAGAATTCTATCTGCTATACCTTCTAGCTGCCTTGATGACTTTATCTGAGGGAAGGGGAGTGGAGAGTTTTCTTTCCATTAAAGCAGAACACAACCCTCAAACCTTTCCCTTTATTCCATCAGCATACCTTTGTACTAATAGAATAATAATAATAAAACAATAATGATAGTGATAATAATAACTAACTTTTATATAATACTTACTATATGCCAGGCACTGTGCTAAGAGCTTTGTAATTATTGTCTCACTTGATCCTCATGGCAACCCTGGGAGGTAGGTGCTATTATTACCCCCATTTTACAGATGAGGAAACTGAGGCAGAGGTTAAGTCATTTGCTCAGGATCACACAGTGTCTGAGGCTGAATTTTAACTTAGGTCTTCCTGACTCTCAAGACTTCTTGATGCCTTCCAAATGCCTTCTTCAGCTAAAGGACTTTCCCAGTCCTTCCATTTCAGAGGGTCTTCCTCTCTAAGGTTATCTTCCACATACTCTGTGTGTATGTGTAATTTGTCTCCCCATTAGAATGTAAGGTCCTTGAGGGCAGGCACGGGTTTTTTTTTCCTTTTTCTTTGTAGTACCTGATAGATAAAAAAAAAACTTTTAATCGATTCTGGATGAATGATTTATTGATTAATTGGAAGTCACAGACATTTATTAGCAGCAATAGAACATTACTAGGAACTAAGCAAGACTGAGACTGTCCCAGTGTACCACTTTTAAAGATGTCAATTTTGGCCATGTGGTCAATCCAAAGAGGTTACTCCCACTCATGTGATAAGATAAAAATGAAGCGTTCCTCCACCTTAGGGGTATGCTCTGAGACCCCCTTACATAGTCAAAGGTAACATAGATTGATATCTTTGTAAAAGCCACTAGCTCCTTTATCTTCCTAGGTATAAAATTACTCAGTCATTACCATTAGTAAACCATCTAGAACCCACCTATATCTCAGGTAGAGGTAATTCCCATTATCGGTGTGTAAGGATGAGGTTGTACCCCATCCAAATTAATGTAATCATAGAAGACTATTAATCTGAGAAGACTGTAGGGCTTTGGTCATTGGATAAAACAGAGAGGATACTTCTCAGGAGATAGTTCTGTGATTAGATAAGATAAAGTTGTGAGAAATATACTTAGTCTAGAAACAAATAATATTCCTTGGAAAGCCAGGAAGGTTTTCATTACCTTTATTTTACATTTATTCTTCCTGAATAAATAGGTAGAGTCTTTCAAAGGACTACAGAGATTTAGACAAATGTGAGTGTTTTTATGCTCCTTCCATTAAAATTCCATGCCTTCTACTCCATTGGCTAGATGTAACCTTCCAAACTGCCCACTTCATACTTCCCTGCACACAAAACATCCCTTTTCCTAGACTGCCCCTTTGCATGTTATTCCTTGACATATTCTCTCCTCCCAAACATTGGCTAACATGGGTTGCATGTTTGGATAATGAGGCTTTAATTCTATGCAGGGTGTGTCAGTCAACATGCATGAGGCATGTTAATAAAAAGTTGATGACCATCCCTTGACTTTGGCCAGTTTGGACCAGTTCCAGCCAAGGCCCTTTCAAGACGAACTTACAGATTTCTTCCAGTTATAGGACTGAATAGAGTCACTCTGCCCTTCCTCCTCTCACCCTGATTTACACCTTCCTGCATGAACTGTGTAACATCTATCTTTCAGCATCCACTATTCCTATAGAATCTGTGGAAACCAAACTTTTAGCATCTCTCACAAAGTCACATCTCTTGGACTTTTTAGATAAAATTAGCAAGCCAGTTCAGAATCATCCAGTTAATTGGTAAATCAGGCTCATGATATAAGATCAACATAATCTGTGTTGTATTATGGGCAGTTAGGTGGTGCAGTGGAAGTCAGGAAGACTCATCTTCCTGAATTCAAATCGGGTCTCAGACACTTGCTAGCTGTGTCACCCTGGACAAGTCACATAATCCTGTTTGCCTTAGTATCCTCATTTATAAAAAATGAGCTGAAGAAGGAAATGGCAAAGTACTGCAGTATTTTTGCCAAGAAAACCCCAAGTGGGGTCAGGAAGAGTCAGACATGCCTGAAATGACTGAACAACAAATGTAGTATATATTTATTTTGATAAATATTTCCTAATTCTATTATTTTTTTTTTTGCATTTTGGAGGGCAATTGGGGTTAAGTGACTTGCCCAAGGTCACATAGCTAGTAAGTGTTAAGTGTCTGAGGCCAGATTTGACTCCAGGGCCAGTGCTCTGTTCACTATGCCACCTAACTGCCCCTCCTAATTCTATTTTAATCTGGTTCAGATCACACTGGGAAGTTATGCTGCTTGTTGACTGCACTGCTTGTAAGTTTCAAACTTCTGCAGTACCTGATTTCTCCCCTATTAGAACCCGAGCTCCTGGAGGTTAGGGACTTTCTCTGTCAGCATTTGGAATAGTGTGTGGAACATTGTCAGTACTTCATAAATGCATGTTGACTGACTGACTTTAGTAGAGAATACTATGATGTGCCCTGCTCCATTTAATGCATGGGAGCCCTTTGATGGTTAACATTTCCCTTCTACCCCAGCAGTTCATTTCTGGCACTTGGATTTAGATGTATTCACTGAGGAAAGAAACCCCATGGGTAAAGGGTAACCAAGTTACATGAACCTTCTGCTCTTCATAAAAAAGCATGGCAAATCCAGAAACCCAACCCTCTCCAGCCATAGGATTGCCCCTCTTCGATATACACACCCAGTTAACAGAGAAGTGGGAAGGAAGAGAAGCCAAAAGGTTTGAAGAGCTGTCCGGAATTTGGTCTAAAAGAAGTAAGGACTCCCCTCTCCCAGGCAAGGAAAAGGACCTATTCTCCCCAGGAAAGAACAATGGCAATGGTTTGTGATGAAGTCAGCTCTTTCCCCCTCAGGTCACTGCCAGGGTTGCCTGGGGGTCCAATTAACTTCAGCTAGTGGAGTGAAAGGTTGACTTCCACCCTGGCTCCCAGCCAATGCCAGTGGTTTGCATATAGCAATCCTAGAGACTCAGCCCAGGATTCTTCTGTGAAGGCTAAGGCTGCCTAAATTCTTACTGCTGTTTACACGGGAAGAGAGAGCAGAATACAAAGCCTTTAACATGGCATCATGAGGCATTGAGAAATGAACTCACAATTGGCTTAATTTAAAATGGACTAGCTTTTCTGAACTTAAAATGAAAGTATTCATCTTAAATGAGCTGTGATTTTATTTATAGTTAAACAAGAGAAAATGTGTTTCTGCTTAAAACATGAATTTATTACATGATTTTCATAATGTATATTTTGTCATTTTTTTTTCTAAATGTTTTTCTCCTGACCTGGTAAATGATTGCTTTGGAGTTTGTGACTTACTATTTATTTGGTAAATTGTTGCAGTGTGTCTAGGATTTATTATGCAAATTTTAGATCCATTTTTGAAACTCATTTCCGAGACATGTGGTCTCTAATAAGGAATGAAAAAAGGAGGCATTAAAAAAACTAATTTTTCTTGAGTGGTGAATAATAATAACAATAATAATTTACATTATATGAGACTATTAGTTTCATACTCTCATTACCCCTCACAACAGTCCTGTGAAGTATGTGGTACCAAGTATCACAGTTGCTGTTGTGTTTGGCCTTCATCTTTGAAGAGGACCATGACATCAGGAAAATGATGACATAACTTGCAGTTGACTGCTTTGAGTGAGGGAGGGCTGGGCAAAGTCGCCAGCCTCACTTTCTTCCCCAGAGTCATTGGGCTCCAGTGACCAGATATTCATCAGGATGACTGGAGATGACCCAGGATGCAGTGGGCGACTCTGGCCCTTTTAGACTCAGGCCTACCAAGTACTGTCTCCATTTCACAGATGAGAAAAATGAGATTTCAAGAATTTAGGTTCAGGAGCATATTCTGGACCTCAAATCTAGTTCTGCTGATTCTAAATTGGGAGCTCAGGGTACACTGTAACTAGATGTTACAGAATATCAAATTTTTATCTAGAATCACTGGATAATTCTTTCCTGTTATAGATTATTTCCTGCCCAGCTCTGCTTCTGACTGTCTAAACTTTGCTACCATGCTTCTTCAGCTGCTGTCTCACCCTGGAACTTCCTCTCAGTGCTTTGAGGCTCCTGACCCTGGAACATTCCTCTGCCATGCTGGCCCCCTCCTCTCACAGATGAATTCCCCTAAGGTCTCTATTTTGGGCAAGAATCCCACCCTTCTAACCTTCATTTCTCTTCCTTCTCAGTTTCCCATTTCCCAGACTTCTACACTATGCCCTCATTCTGTATCTTCTCTACTTTCCCTCCCCCAACACTTCTTGTTATTCAATTGCATACAATTCTTTGTGAATCCACTTGAAGTTTTCTTGGCAAAGATATTGGAATGATTTATCATTTTCTTCTCCAGCTCATTTTGCAGATGAGGAAACTGAGGCAAAGAGGGTTAAGTGACTTGCCCAAGGTCACACAGCAAGTAGTATCTGAGACGAGACTTGAACTCAGGTTTTCCTAACTCCAGGCCTGGCACTCTATCTACTGCACCACCTTTTTACTTCTCTTTTGTGTGTTTTCTTTCTCATCAGAATGTAAGCTTTTTGAAGGCAGGCACTGTCCTTTATTTTGACTTGTATTTATATATCTCCAATACTTAGCACAATGACTAGCATATGCTAAATGCCTGTGGAATTCAATAGTTTTGCTTTTAGAAGGTATTTTGCCATAGGGATGGTTCTCTTGCCTTATGTTTAAAAATGCTCCAGTTTTCTCCTCACTTTAACCACTGACTCTGTTTTGGCTGATGAAGCTATGCAAAAGAAAAGGAAAGGATCCAGAAGAGAGACCAAAAGCTCTGATTTACCTGCTTAGCACAAGATGAGGTATTCTTGCCATGGGATCACAGATTTGGAACTGGAAGGGACCTCAGAGGCCATCTGGTCAAACTCCTTCATTTTACAGATAAAGAAAGTAAAGCTCAAACACTCTAAATGACTTTGCCTAGAGGCATGTAGTGTTAAGAGGGGGGACTGGAACCCAGGTCCTTTAACTCTACAGCCATTGGAACAGGGGGAAAATCACTCCCAAGCATTACTGGTTATAGCATGCTTGTACATCTATTAGAGTGCCAAGACTCCTGTGATCTAAAGCCTTGGCTTTAGCATGCCTCTAAAGATGAATCTTACAAATTAACCATAGGGCAAATCATTAGAATAAAGACCACAAAAAAATTCTTATCATAGTAACAAACATACCAACCTATCACCAAATATGATACCTGAATAATAAAAATAGAATTCTCAGCAACAAAATGAAATATTTAAGGCATCCAATCATTCCTATAAAGAAGATTACAATGGATACTAATCCTGTGAATTCCATCTCTGAAGAAAGATAGAACCATAGCCGTGCCAATGAGCAACCCCATTCCACCATAAACAATGGCCCTACCTTGATATTGTTCAATCAGCCCATTTGGAATGCATCCCCACCTCCTGGAGCTCAGTGGCAAAAGGGCAGATTATTCTGCTGTACCCTTCTCACTAAAACTGGTAGAAAGGATCAGCAGTCAACTAGAGCATCATCAATTATGGGAGGAACTGAACACTCAGTTATAAGGTATCAGGTATTAACTATGAAATTACCAAGGAAAGTGGGGAGCTAAGGGCACCCCAAAATGTTTTTGAGGGGAAATGACACTGTATTTAGAATCCAAAGTGCTCATTACTGATCTCAACTCTGTTTGTTGCATACTTGCTCTATGTCTAACCTCTAAGTCTATTTTCCCTTCTATAAAATAAGAATAATCATATGTCCTAATTATGTCATAAGATTATTATGAGATTCAAATGGTCTTTAGATACATGTTCCTACATGGTCTTTAGATACAACATCTTTAGATACATGTTTCTATGATCTGAATGGAATGGAATGTGTTACTAGTATTAGACTCTATCCCAGAGGGATATTATCAAAGTAGACAAGGAAAAAGAATTTAAAATGGGGAGTAGGGAATCATAGGATCAAAGATTCAAAGCTAGAAGAGACCCTAGAAATCATCCATTACTGCGATTCTTGGCCTCAGTTCCAGGAATTTGTGTTTTAGGAAACATTGTGATAACTATTTCACTGTAATTGGGTTTCTTGGTAAGCTTATATATTTTGTTTTATATTTAAATAAATTTTTTCTGAGAAATGAGTTTATAGGCTACACAAGACTACCCCCAAAGTGGGTTATTACATGCAAAATAGGTTAAAAATTCCTGGACTAGTACAGCACCTCCATTTTCTAGATGGAAAGAAAAGTGAGGCCCAGAGAGGGCTTTAGTGAATCAAGCAAGCATTTATTAGTCACCTACCATGAGCTGGTCACTTTACTAGCTGCTGAAGATGCAAAGACAAAGGATGAAACAATCTTTACTATCAAGGAACTAGTGAAGGATGTTTTTATATACTTATATTTGAATGAGTATGGATATAGGAGTGCATATGAATAGGGAAAGGAAAGGATAGATACACACTCATAAAGAGTCCCATATTGCTACATGGTACTATGTGGCCAACAGGAGAGGTCATCATGGTGGATGCATAATCAACCAAGAGAAGGGACTTAGTGGTCAATCTCTAGGCTCGGAGGAAGCCGTGGAAGCTTGACACAGGTCTTAGAAATGGCATATTGGGCTTAATATCAGTTCTGGGGATAAGGTTCCATTGCTATTCAGCATGTCATAAAACCCCCAGGGGTTGGCCCAGACATAGGTCTGGGCTGACTCAATCAATGTATTCAGGGTTACTTTCTAAAGTCGTATTGACCAATACAATTGTAGCTCATGTTCATGGCAGCAAACCAAAGTCCTAATTAATGCTTTCCTTTTAAAATGTCATCGCTTAAAGAAAAATTAAGTGAGTTCCCTGTTTGTTACAAGTGCCCCCTGGTCGACAACCCAGAAGACTGAAGTCCCCTGATCACTCACCAAACAACTTCAATGTTAGGCTGCTGGGAAGCAGGTTTCTTTCCCTCCAAGCAGCCCTTGCATCCAGAGTATTGGGGAGGGACCAGTTCTAAGGCTGAGCACAGTCCAGAATGGAGGTACATTGGGCCCTTGGGCTCTATCCAGGAGGCTGACAATTAGGCTGTGGACACCTGTCTGCAAACAGCTGGACTATAATCACTTTCAGCCACCAGCAAACAAGGTTGGATTTAAACCCTTGACCTACGGGTGAAATGCTCTGGACCTCATTATGGCTCCTCCTCACCATCCTTTCATCAGTCATTGTTTCCCAGGGGCTGCTAATTTGATAAAAAGAGATTTTATAAAGTGTAAGATTTACGAGGTTTCACACTGAGACAAATTGTAATTCAATTTGCCCATTACAGAAGGGTGGGGGGAGTGGGCTAGAATATGAACCATATTCTTCATTCTTTTATCTCTCCTCCTCCTCCTCCTACACACACACACACACACACATATACACACACACAATTGAGTCACTTGTCACTCAGAAAGACTGATGACTGTTACTTTCTTAGTCTAGGAAGATGGCAGAATATAATGGGACATTGGTTTGGCAGAGAAGAGAAGTCATCTTTCTTTCCAGATATTCATCAAAAATTTATTTCACTTTGACTAACCCCAGGCAAAGGTTATCACCTAGCTCAGCTTATGTTTATTTCAGGATGAACAAGTGATTCCTTTTTTTTGCCAACATTTTCAGCAATGCAGAATTATCATCATTCCCAAGATCTGTTTAGGTTCCTTGACCAGAGGAGGCGTTTAGCTATGTCATCCGTGATATATGGCACATTTAATTGCACTATGCAGCTATTCTAAAAGCATTCAGAAGTAATCATTTAGTATTAATATCCCAGGGCAATCCAAGGTCACAGTACATTAAAAACTAATTCATACTGGTTCAAGAAAGCATTTTTCATATATGGAATAACATAATTCTTTCATGATAAAAAGTAATAGAGGTGTTGCTGGGTGATGAGATACAAGATATTCTGAATACCCATCACCAGTTCTTTTGTAAAAATGGCTGTGAGACATTTGTTCTTCACAACTCAACTCACCACTAATTTGTATGTCACCATACTAACCTGTTATGAATAAGACTGGCCGAGTTTTTAAAAGCAGCAGCTTTCATTGTTAGCATGTGTTTCATCACAAGCACTTAATTCTTATTTCAATATTTTCCCTCTGAGATGACTGTCATTTTCTTTGATCATTTTAACATCTATAATCAGAACCTTCACTATAGATAACATAGCTACTTCTAGTGGAAAAAAAAAAATTTTCTCTCACTTCCTCCACATCCCATCCCCAGCCTGATATAGTGAAAAGACCTCTGGATTTATACTAGAGGAGCTTTAGGTACAAGACTTGGGTCTGACATCTGCTAGCTCTGTGGCTGTAGACAAGTCAATTAACCTTTCTGAGTCTCGGTTTCCTCACCTGTAAACTGTAGGTCATAATGCTTTCTTATTGTATCCCACAGGGGACACTGTGTTGTGTGTTGTTCAATCATTTTACTCATGTCCAACTCTGTGACCCCATTTGGGTTTTTTTTGGCAAGAATACTAAAGTTGTTTGCCTCAGTTTCCTCATCTGTAAAATGAGTTGGAAAAGGAAATGGCAAACAGGGTTAAGTGATTTGCCCAGGATCACACAGCTATTAAATGTCTGAGGCTGGATTTGAACTCATGAAGAGGAGTCTTCCTGACTCAAACCCTGGCATTCTATCCACTGTGCCACTTAGCTGCCTGTAAGGAAAGTAGTTACTGTATAAACCTAAATATATTATATAAATGTCAGTCATTAAAAAGAATTAAAAGTATACATAAAGACAGCAAGATGGCACAATGGACAGAGTGCTGGACTTGGAGTCAGGAAGACTCCTCTTCATGAGTTGAAATCTGACCTCAGATACTTAATAGCTGTGTGACTCTGGGCAAGTCACTTAACCTATTTGACTCAGTTTCCTCATCTGTAAAATGAGCTGGAGAAGGACATGGCAAATTACTCCAATATCTTTGCTAAGAAAACCCCAAATGGAGTCATGAAGAGTCAGACATGACTTGAAACAACTGAACAACAACAAAAATATACATCCTGCTAAAATAATAATGCCCTAAGTCAAAAGGAACTTTTAAAAGTGTTAAATAGGTTGGCTCCAAACCTCCAAATCCTACTTTTATTTCCCCTTCACAGTCCTCAGTGTCTTTACGTCTGGATCACAACACAATAAAAAAGGTCTATGAAATCCCAAGATAGGAAAAATGAAGGAGAACTATCTATTCCAATTCAGGCCCTAATTCAGGCTCTCATCACTTCTTGCCTGAATTTTTTTCAGGAGCTTCCTAATTGATTTCCCAGCCTCAAGCCTCTCCTTTCATCAGTCCACCCTCTGTATAGCTACCACAAAACGTCACTCTCAAACTCCAGTGACTCCCTATTGCTTTTACAATCCAATAAAAACTCCTTTATTTGGCATTTAAAGTCCTCTACAACCTGGGTGCAATTTATCTTTCCAACCTCATGATACAGTGTTCCCCTTTATATACCCTTCAGTTTCACCAAGGTAGCCTTCACTATGTGAAATGAAACTCAATCTCACAGTTCCTACCCTTTCCACAGGTTATTGATTCCCTATGCTTGGAATATGCTCCCAGAGCTCAGCCCAAGGCCTAGTTTCTATATGAAGCTTTCCTGGTTTCCCAACTGTTAAGGTTGTTCCTCCCAAAATCACCTGGTATATGTTGTATGTATATTTATGTAGGTAAATATGGTCTCCTTTACTAGAATGTAAGATCCCTAAGGTCAAGGCTTTTTGGCTTTTGTTTTTTATATCCAGCTCTTAGCATAGTGCCTGCCATATGGCAGACACTTGGTGATTGATTACTATTAGTCACCAAATATTTATTAAGCACCTACTATGTGTCAGAGGAGGCAGCTAATTGGTTCAGTGGATAGACCTCTGGGACTGGAATCAGGAAGATCTGAATCCAAATCCAGCCTAAGATACTCACTAGCTATGTGACCCTGGGCAAGTCATCTAACCTCTGTTTGTCTTAATCCACTGGAGAAGGAAATGGCAAACTATTCCAGTAGCTTTGTCAAAAAAAAGCCTCAGAGGGGTCATGAAAAATCAGACCCAGCTGAAGGACTCAAAAACAACAAGCACAATTGTGTCAGGCGCTGTGCTAAATGCTGAAGGGCAACAGTTTCCAGATTCAGTAAAGGAGCAGCTCACATCAACCAAGAATCTTTAAAGTCACTCTTCCAAATAACTTTTTTAAACTTTCATGTCCCTGAAGAAACCTAACGTTTCAACCAATGTGGACAGTAGTTGTTCAGTACTCAAGATCTATTGAACAAAAAGTTTGACTGTCCATTTCATAATTACATATAGCTAATAAATCTGAAGGTCAGCTATGGAAATTCCTCTGGCAGATCTGTGAAGCCTACAGGGCACCCCAGCCAACTAGCAAGGGAATACAAACTTTACTTCTTTGGTGTTTTCTTCCTCCTTTTCTTCTTTCTTTACTTCCTCTGACAAGCTTAAGACTTAGGAGAGCTAGAAAGACTATTCCCAAAAGAACTGGAAGGAATGGCAGGAAAGTAGAAGTGCCTTCCCCAAAAGTTTCTAATGTTTAGTGGGAGTCGTCGTAAAAGAAGCAATGTTTCTTAAGTACCTCCTTTCTAAGGAGCCTGGACACTCTAGACCAGGGATGGGGGACTTGTAGCTCGAGGCCACATGTGACCCTCTAGGTCCACAAATCTCTATTTATGAATCCAAACTTCACAAAACAAATTCCCTTAATAAAAGGATTTGCTCTGTAAAATTTGGACTCATTCAAAAGGCCTCATCCAAGGACTTAGAAAGTCATGTGTAGCCACGAGACTGCAGGTTCACCACTCCTGCTCTAGACCCTAAAGAAAGCATTTAAGCCAGGAGAAGGAAGATTGAATGGTAGAAAGCTCAGGCTCCCATTGATTACATTCTGGATGTTAGATCTCTCATTCTGAATGACAGCTGAAGTTTACATGGCCCATCCATCCACATCTTTCTGTAAAATAAACAGAAATCTTTCATCAACTTGCACAGTTACCTTCACAAATAAAAACCCAGAACACATTGAAAAAAATCTCAAAAATTGAATCTTTACCTTTAGATTATCTAAAATTTTTAAATCCTTCTAAAATAAAATGTCTAAAATTCTCAGTCAGAATTTAGTTCATCATGCCCACCACTATTATTTTATTTTTCCTCATCATTTATTAATTGGTTGATCAAACATCATCTCTAGAAAACACACATAAATGTCCCTAGAAAGGTATCCTGGTGGGGCGGCCAGGTAGCACAGCGAGTAAGAGCACTGGCTCCAGTGTTGAGAAGACCTGGAGATCGAATCCCGGGTTCAGACACTTAGCACTCACCCAGAAACACCTGGCTGTGTAACCTTGAGCAAGTTACTTAACCCCAATTGCTTTTTTAAAAAAAAAAAAAGGTATTCTGGAAAGAAACTTTAGACTGGTAGCCAGGAGTCTTGAGTTCTAATTCTGACTCAGGCATTTACTCTTTGTGGATTTAAGAAAATGACTCCTTTGGGTTTTTGTTTCCATGACTGTAAAAAGGAGATGGCAGGCGAGTAGATCAGGGTTCCTTAATCTTTCTTTTCTTTTATTTTGGACCTCTTTAGCAGTCAGTTAAAGCTAATGGACTCTTCAGAATAATGCTTCTAAATGGATAAATTAATATACCTAGAATTAAGAAGGCTACAAAATAAAGAGAAATACAATTATCAAAAATATTGTTTCACCTACTCCAGATTAAGAACTACAGGACTAGAAGATGTCTAAAGTTCCTTGCAATTGTAACATGCCGTGATGCCATTATTCTCATCTAAACATGATCATGAAGACATTCATGGGAGTAGCCCATGGTACCAGGATCATTTGCCCCTGGAGATATAAATCTTGTATGTGTGGTGACTTTATACCTCCCCATGCACACACCTCAGTAAAGGCTATGATGTACCTTGTTGCACCCAACAAAGATTTGCTGCTGATGCCTGATCTAACATTGTTATTCTCAGCAGTCATCCTAGAGAACTCGCTGATCATAGATAGGGCCCTTGCTAAGTGGTGATGATCTCTATTGATTTTCATCTCTATGTCCTACTACCCCTTTCCTGGATGCCAAATGTCAGATCTGCCTGTGAATTAAAACATCTCTACTTGAGAAATCCCTTGGACTAGAGTCAATATGATTTTGTCTAGTGATAGTGATAATAAAATAATAACAGCTAACATTTCTGTAACATTTTGAAATTTACAGAAGACTATATCTCACTGGATCCTTACCATAATACTGTGAAGTAAGCGCTATTTTTATTCCAGTTTTACAGATGAGGAAACTGAGGCTCTAAGAGGTTAAATAACTAGCCCACAGTAGTATAGCTTGTCAGCATCTGAGGCTGTATTAGAACTCATGTCTTCTTGTTACCAAGTTCAGGGCTCAATCCATTATACCATACTACCCCTTCATATAAAAGAAACTACTGCTAGACATGACAAGTATATGCATTGTTTCCACAGAGAAAGAAAAGGGAGAGAGAGGAAGGGAGGTCAGGAGGGTAGGAAGGAAGGAAGGAAAGAGGAAGGAAGGAAAGAAGGAAGGAAGGAAGGAAGGAAGGAAGGAAGGAAGGAAGGAAGGAAGGAAGGAAGGAAGGAAGGAAGGAAGGAAGGAAGGAAGGGAGGGAGGAAGGGAGGGAGGAAGGGAGGGAGGGACATACATTTATTAAACACTTACTTTGTTCCAGGCACTGTGCTAGATACTGGGAATGCAAAGACAAGAGAAGGTATATTATATGAAGAGAAAAGCAAGAAAGCCAGTTTTTCTGTACTCTAGCATACTGGAAGGTGTGAAATGTATAATAAGGCTAGAAAGACAGGCAGGGGGTAAGTTGTGAAGGGCTTTAGAAATGACAGATAGAGGAGTTTGTACTAGATCCTAGAGGCAAGAGGGAGTTGCTAAACTTTATAGAGCAGGGGCATAATATAGTCAGATATGTATTTTTTTTTTAATATCACTTTGGCATCATATGGAGGATGCACAGGAGAGGAAAGAGAACTGAGGTGGGAAGAACAATTAGAAGACTATTTCATTAGGCCAGATTAAAGGTGATGAGGGCCTGAAGTAGAACAGTGTTGACTGGATGGACAGAGGAAGATGGATATGAGAGATGACTTTGAGGGAGAACCACCAAGGCCTGGAATCTGACAAGATACATGGGGTAAGAGAAAGTAAATTTGGCTGTGCAGTATGGTGGTTCCCTAGTCTCTTTCCTAAAGTGTGTGTGTGTGTGTTGATATATATATGTATCTATATACACTTAGATATGTGTATATATGTACTTATACATGCACATAGATATAAATATATATATATCTGTGTATATATACATATATGTGTGTATCACCTGCATAGAAATTATCATCATATTAATGGGTGCTCATGATATCACTGAGAGAGTAAAGGAGAAGAAAAGGCAGCCAAGAAAAGAGTGTTGGAGTCCAGCAATAATTAGTGAGTGAAATATCAATGATTGTCCTATAAAGAAACCCGAATATAACAGTCAAAACAGATAAGGAGAGATGCAAGGGTGAATAGTGTCATGATAATTCAGAGAGGAAAAAATATCCAGGAAAGAGGATCTTCAACTTTGTCAGAGGAAAATAGTGGTCAAGAGGGATAAGGACTAAGAGAAGGCTATTGTATCTAACAAATTAAGAGATCATTGGTAACTTCATAGAGAGTATTTCCAATTGTCTGATTAGATCAAAGGCCAGATTACAAAGGGCTGAGGAGTGGATGAGAGGACTGGAAGTAGAGTTAACAAGCATAGACTGCTGGGTTTTTTTTTTAAAGAATAGAAAAGATGTAGGCTTTATTACAGGAACAAAAAAAAAAAATGAGCCAGTAGATAAATACTGAAGATTAGAGAAGGGGATGATTATAAAGACAATCTGACAAAAAAAGAGAAGGGTATTAGATCAAATACACAAATAGAGGAAAGTTTTGACCTTGTTAAGAAGAGCCTCTTGGGGGGCGGAGCCAAGATGGTGGAGTAGAAGCACGACCTTCCCGCGGCTCCGGCTTCCACCTTCCCCAATCCATGTAAAAAGGGGACTCTAAACAAACTTTGGAGCTGCAGAACCCACAAAATGACACAGAGAAGCTAACCTCCCGCTGAGGACAGCCGGGCAGGCCGGCAGGAATCCAGCGCAGTGCTCTGGGAGCCGAGCCCAGCCCCACGCCGAGGCTTTAGCCCCAGGGCGGGCCAAAGGGACTCCAGATCAGCAGCCTCTGTGGCCGTTTCCAGATTTATCAACACATAGACACAAAGGACAAAGTGAGAGGTCAGTACAGTCTGGACTTTGGGACCAGTAAGTGGGAATGCGTGGCTTTTACCCCCAGGGCGAAAAGCCGCTGAGACGCCCAGCACAGCCAGCCAGGGCCATGTGGCGGCTTCAGCTCCTGGCCTGCAGAGTGTAGGGGGACCAAGCACCAGTCCGAGGAGTAATCGCTCTTGCTTTAACCTGCTTGGATCTAGATTGCAGTTTAGTGTGGAGATTCTGGGGTGTGTGTCCAGCTTGCCAGAGCGTGGGGAGACCTCAGAGTGGGCACCCATCTAAGACCTCCGGCAGCTGAGAAAACCCCAGCATTTGAGACGAAAGCTCCCCTGTCTGGTGGCAGAGTCCTACTGTGGCAAAAAGCCCATAAATCAAATAATTGAGTGGCAAAATGAGCAGGCAAAGGAAACAAAGCAAACAGAAGATTCCAACAATACACTCCTATTTGGGGGACAAAAAGGAGCAAAGCATGGAACAGGAGGAAAAGAGTGAAGTCAGAACTCCTGCACCAAAAGCTTCAAAGGAAAATACAAGCTGGTTACTACAGGCCATAGAGGACCTTAAGAAAGATTTTGAAAACCAAATAAGAGAAGTGGAGGAAAAATTGGAAAGAGAAATGAGAACAATGCAAGAAAATTATGGAATGAGAGTCAACAGCCTGACTGAGGAAAATAATACCTTAAAAAACAGACTGACTCAAATGGCAAAGGAGGCCCAAAAAGGCAATGAGGAGAAGAATGCCTTAAAAAGTCGAATTTTCCTGATGGAAAAAGAATCTCAAAAACTCAATGAGGAGAATCATTGCTTCAGAATTAGATTGGAGCAAATGGAAGTTAATGACTTTATGAGAAATCAAGATGCTGTTAAACAGATCCAAACAAATGAAAGAATAGAAGGCAATGTGAAATATCTCATGGGAAAAACCACTGACCTGGAAAATAGATCCAGGAGAGATAACTTAAAAATTATTGGACTACCTGAAAGCCATGACCAAAGTAAGAACCTAGAAAGCATCCTCCAGGAAGTTCTCAGAGAAAACTGCCCTGATGTTTTAGAACGAGAGGGCAAAATAGAGGTTGAAAGAATCCACTGATCACCTCCTGAAAAAGATCCCAAAAAGAAAACTCCTAGGAATATTATAGCCAGGTTCCGGAATTCCCAGATTAAGGAGAGAATATTACAAGCAGCCATGAAGAAACAATTTGAATATTGTGGAAACACAATCAGGATAACCCAGGATCTGGCAGCTTCTACACTGAGGGATCAAAGGGTTTGGAATATAATATTCCAAAGGGCAAAGGAGCTGGGATTAAAACCAAGAGTCACCTACCCAGCAAAACTGAGTATCATGTTAAAGGGGAAAATATAGTCATTCAGTGGAATAGAGGACTTTCAAGCATTCTTGCTGAAAAAACCAGTTGAATAGAAAATTTGACATTCAGATACAAGAAGCAAGAGAAGCATGAGAAGGTAAACAGGGAAAAGGAATCATAAGGAACTTATCAAAGTTGAACTATTATCATTCCTACATGGAAAAACAATAATTGTAACTTATGAAACTTTTCTCAGTAGTTGAAGGGATTAGAAATATATATGTTTGTCTATATATGAAGGTATATGGGCATATGAATACATATGTGAATGTGTGTATATATGTTTACAGGTATACATAGATAGAGGGCACAGGTCCAATTTAACAGGAAGGAATGATACTTAAAAGGTGAAATTAAGAGGTGAGAGAAATATAATGAGAGGAGGCGGGGAGAGACAGATTGGGGTAAACTATATCATACAGAAGAGGCAAGGGAAAATGGTTACAATGGAGGGGAAGAATAGAAAGGCAAAAGGGAATGGGTTAACCTTATTCCCATTGAATTTGGCTTGAGGAGGGAGTGAAATACACACTAAATAGGGTATCTCACCCTCCAGGAGAATAGGTGGGGAAGGGAGTGAGAGGGGGAATGATGGAAGGGAGGGTAGGCTGGGGGGGAGGGAGGTTGGAAGCACTCACTTTTGAAAATAGATGGGATCAAAGTGGAGAGTAGAGCGGGTGGGAGGTGGGATGGGAAGGAGGGAAGTGTAATCAGTCTTTTACAATGTATGTACTATGTTATTGTTTTGCATTAGCCACACATGTGCAACCTATACTGAACTGCATATCTTCCCAGTAGGGGTAGGTGATGGGGAAGGAGGGGAATGAATCTGGAATTGAAAGTTTTGAAATCAAATATTCAAATATGTATATATGTGTGTATATATATATATATATATATATACTGTTGTTAATACCATCTTACATGTAATTGGGAAATGTGATGTGCAGGCACTGAGGCATAGAGATCCACTGGAAAAGTGGAAAGGGGTATGGGGGAAAATGTGGGAGAGAGCAGATTAGAGGAGGGGATATCTTGTGGGACTGCTATTTTGGGGAGGTGGGTGGGGGAGAAATGGGGAGAAAATTTGTAACTCAATCTGGCGGAAATGGATGATGTAAATCAAAAGTTAATAAAGCATTTTTTAAAAAGAGCCTCTTTTCTTAAAGTAAAGGAGCAGAAAATGAGCCATAATGTTGAGGGGTTCTGAGAATGAGTGAGAGAGAAAAGGGCTCACAAAGACTCTATTTTTTAAAATATAATCTAAGAGGGAGGGGTCTTTTGCTGAGAGAGTAGGTGGGGTGGTTTGGGAAGCTTGAGAAAAAAAAAAAGATTCAGAATAGTTGTAGAGAGAGAACACAGCAAGGATTACCTTGCTCCAGTGAGGACCCCAGTGTGATTAGATGAATTTATATTGGACTTAGTTAACAGCATGTGAATAAGAGTAGAGAAGACCTATAATGGGATTAATCTAGGAATAGGGTTTGGTAAATCATGAGCAATGATAGAAAAAAGAGGTAAGAGGTTCAAGAATAGAACATAGTGTAATGTTGAACTAGCTAGCTATAGGTTCAAGATTATTGAGAAGAGGGAAAAATGAAGCCAAAGTGGGGGCGATGGCCTGGAATAATACTGAAGGGTTTAAGGACTGGAATTCATCATACATACATATGTGCATGTGTATGTGTGTACATACAGATTTATACATATGTGTGTGCATATATCTATGCACTTATACACATGTGTATATTGTGTACATGCTTAGGAGGAGTAAGGCATAGAAAGAAATGGAATTAAAGGAGAATCTGATTAGATAGAGGAATTTCAGAATTCTTGATCATGGAAATAGAGCACTTGTGCAAGATAGTGAAAACAAGAGTGTTGGGGGCTATGCCAAATGTTAAAGGCTGGCCTGATGCCATCACTCTATTATTTCAGGCTTATTTTGGCATGGAATGAAGTACATGTAAGTGATTGAACAGATGACAAAAGTTTTACTTTGTCCTAGCATAGCATGAATATGCAACAAGGATTCAATAGCATTTTAACTTCTATAGATTTGTTCAACCTCATCTCCATATGGAAACACATCTGTTCTTTGGGTAGAGTATGGTAAATTTCCTGGTCTTCAGATATCCACCAAGTTGGAGAGGTCCAGACTCCAAGTAGGTAGGAATTTTTATGCCCTTAGGTAACTAGGGAGCTGTGTCAAAGGAGAGAGGGACCAATCAGGTCCCTAGGGTAGCTTTGTTGTCTTTTAGGTAAAACTAATCCCTGTAAAAACAGGGGAACTGTGATAGAATTGTAGGCAATAGAGAAATTTCAAAATTCCTGATTATGGAAATAAAACGTGGGGGAGAGTTGTGGCCATCACTGCCTGGTTCAGAAGGGACTCACAGGAAATGGTTCTAATTTAAGAGTAATAGAACCTTCATACATCTGAGGTTACTCACACCTTCCAAACTATCTGGTAAGCCATTTGGTTTCAGTTAAAACTAACACATTTTCCCCCAAGCTTTTCAACCCTTGATTTTATTTACTTGAAGAACTTAGATCCATCTGCTTCTGATTCATTTGTACTTTTTGCTTCAAAAGTCTAGTTTTTGCAAAAACTAATGCATGTCTAGGAAGCCAAGATATCCACATAAATCTTTTAAAGTCTTAAGTCTTTGTAGATAATTGTAGCAAACTTTAGTGAATATAAGCCTACTTAAAAATAGAATGAACGACTAAATGAAAAAGCATTTACTAAGGGCTTCCTGTGTATGAGGCACTATGCTAAGTGCTAAGGACAAAAATACAAAAATGAGACACTGTTTGCCCTCAAGGAGCTTACAGTCCAATGGGAGTGACTATATACATATATGTGTATTATATATATATATATATGTATATAGGGATGTGTGCATGAGTGTGTATAGATAGCAAAAGCCTGTGTGTGTCAAAGAAGGTAGTTTTAATCTGGAGTCACAAGAAATCTTGCATTGATCCATGAGACTGCCAATTGATATGCCCTCTCCTGAAGCAACAGTAGTAAAGATTAATTCCTGTGCCCATTGTTGTTGTTGGTTATCCTTTAAGTGAAGGAGGGCTATGCAAAGTCACCAGCTGTACCCATAGCAATAAGTGGAAAGGTGGGAATGGGGGAGGTTCCCACACTGAGAATATGGTTTAATTCCAAAGTCAAAAGAGAATAGTGAACTTAAATTCAGTCAAATATTCTCCATACTTTCTAAAAATTTTCTAAAAACATAATGTGCCATCAATAGAATATAATCTCTTTTCAAGTAGAATGTTTAACTCTTTGCACTTGTATCCCTATCATCACTTGTAATGCAGTGTCTGGATATAGCCATTCATATATTGTCTCACCATTAGACTGTGAGCCACTAAAGAGCTTTGCTTTATAGGGATTTGTGTTTGTTTGAATTCTTCCTTCGTATCCTAATTGTTAGCACAATGCTTGGCATATTGTAGGCACTTAATAAATCCTTGTTGATTTGATACTTAACCCTTGAAAGAGGAGAAAAATGTCTAGTTCAAGCAAATAGTAAACTTCTCTTTCACAATAAACTAGAAGAAATAACTTGACCATTATAATGGCAGCCACGCTGGCATACCCAGGATGGCTGCTAGCGCAGGTTCTTTAGATCTGCTTTACTAGAAAAGAGCTGCTCAAGGGATCAACAATCTTTTTTAATTACATTTATTAGTTCAGGGGAAAAGTCGGTACCCTGAACTTCAGAGAAATCCAAACAAAGAAAATAGAGAACATACAAGCAGAGAAATAAAGACCAACAGACATTGTTTCTAATTGTCTGAGAAATTAGCACAGATCATCAGGCAGATTGAACTGTCTGACTAAGGCAATACATACACAGTTACCAGAGAGAGAAGCACCAACATCTGGATTTTTCAAAGCCAGAGAACACCTTAATGGCTCATCTGGTCAAATCACAAGAACACTCTTCCAATGAATGAGCCCCAAAGCAAAATGCTAACCTCAGAGTGCACGCATGCACACACACGCATGCGCGCACACACACACACACACACACACACACACACACACATACACACACATGCCAGAGGTCATCACAATGCTCCTGACTCAATGCCTAATTAGAAATCAGCAAAAGATGTGAATGTCTTCCTACAAGCAAGCCTCCCCTAAGCAAGTTTCCCTTAATGGGCTTCACCTGATCTATTAATGGACTGGGAAGATCTTAAATCTCCTTAATCCATCAAACAGTGGCAGTGAAAAAGCTCCTCCTTGGCCACTGCTTCCCATATCCCATGACATCTCTCCAAACAGATAGCCCTCCACCAAGACTCCAAGTAACTGACTCTCGAGTGTGATTACTACAAGAACTAGAGCATCATCTTGTCCTTTCAGTAAGTAACCCAACCTGGAATTCTCTCCTTTCTGAGGTCACCTCTCTCCACTGTGCCACTTACCTGCCTCTGGGAAATGGCAAACTAAAAAGCATTCTTCCATACAGAGGAGCAAAGACCATGCTCCCTCCCATCAGTGGTCACAACCCCACCAGAGGCAGTTAACCTAAAACAATGCTTACCAATATTTCTGATAATGATAATAATTAACATTTATGTAGTACTGACTATATGCTAAGCATTTCACAGCTATTATCTCATTTGAACCTCAACAACCTTGGCAGGCAAGTGTTCTTATTAAGTACATTTTACAGATGAGGAAACTGAGGGAAAAGGAGGTTAAGTGATGTGACGTGACCAGTAAGAGTCTGAGGTCGAATTTGAATTCAAGTCTTCCTGACTGCAATTCCTGCAGTCTATCCAATGTGCCACCTAGCTGAGGCTGGTGATTTGATCAGCCAGTCCTTCTTAGTGTTCTGGAAAGCTGCTATGCACTGGGGGACTTCATGTGGTGCTATCACGAAAAAGTCTGTGATGAACTTGGTGCCCTGAGTGACGATGTTAGTGTTTGATGGAACTCCCTCTGAGTCAGGTCTAAGAGAGATAAACCTTGCTTTTGGATTTCTGGGACCATAAAGATTTCTGAATACAAAGAAACCTGTTAGTCTATACATGCACCAAGGGCAAAGAGAATTTAGTGTTGCCAGTCAAGGCTGGCGAATACAGATTAGAACATGCCCCAAACTGGACTAAGCTGACTCAGGTGTGAAATTCCCTCCTATCTTCTATCTTGTTCACCAAAAAGGACCCCTAGAGAAAAGACAACATTGTTTCATGAAGGAATCTATTATGAACAATGTGAAAGATAAATGAGGAAGGAGTTGTCATTTTCCTTTATCCAAAGCGCTACCAACAGGAGTGGTCATTTGAGTCACTAAGTTTCTTGCAAAGCACTTTCCTTGTAGTTTCATCAGCAGAGTCAAAAAATATCAATGGAATACCAGAAGTCATCCGCTTCTTTCTGTCCCAGTTTCCTCATCTGTAAAGTAAGGACATTGGATTCAGTGGCCTCTAACATTCCCTCCACGTCTACAGTGGGACTTCAAACCAGGTTTTCCTGAGTCTAAGGCCAGCTCTCTAGTCACTACATCTCACTGCTTTTCTCGTTATACCATACATTTTATATACACATATGAGAAAATATATTATTTATATGGAGAGAGGAACATTTGTGTATGTATGTATAGATGCCTTTCAAGTCGAGGATAAAATATAGTACTTTTAAAAAAAGTAATACAAGACCAATATCATCCAAGGCAGATCAGGACAAGCAAATTTAATGACTTAATGTTGCACAATATAAAATCATTCCAGTTGAATAACTTTTAATTCATTATAATTCATATATGCCAATTATGCCTGATTTATTAAGAGAAGTTCTTCGGTGCTGGGGCCTGGTACAGAAGACCCGTTACCATGACATCAATCCTTTACAAGGACATCTTAAGGATCATTAAATGTCAAGGTGATGAGTGTGACACTCAGTGGATTTAATGATAGATGATAACATTGTTACATTGTCCCATCAAAAACACCTTAGACTCCAGGTAGCAACATGAATGTTTTACATATTTGTAGGCTCTCATTTTATTGAAGGTACTTTGAAGTCAGTCAGGACCTTTTATCATGGAAATGTTAAGCTGCATATATATGAAATTAAATTTCTCTGTATTTTTTAATTAGATTAGAAAAATAATTCATCGGTGATACCACCTGGGGTTGGCCTTCTAAATTAAGCAGAGATGGGGATTAACAGGAAATACCATTAATTAGGAACTCTGGCAGCTAGGGCAAATGATTCCATCTAGATTCTGGTGGCAAATCATTCTCTCCCCTTTCTTAAAGTGTTCTGTGAGTAGCTAATAATCTTCCTTTCCACACCAAATCCTTCCCTCAAACTTGGGGGTTTCAACTTGCATATTGATGTCCCGGTGAATATACAGTTTTTTGATTCTTTAACTCCTATGATCTTCACCTTTACTCCACCTCAGACAAACATGAGTATGGTCAATCAATCAAGAAGCTTTTATTAAACACCTGCTAAATGCCAGGCATACCCTCGATGGTTCCCTTGATCTCATCATCAGCCATCTTCATAAGCCATGATTCTGAAATGCCTGTATCTGCTCTTGACATCCTGTACGTCAGTTTCTTCATGACTCACTCCTAAACCTAGTCTATATCCTTGCTGCAACCTCCAATTACTCCCCTCCTCCCTGCTTTCCTTTCCTAGGCTACTACTCCGGCTCTCATTTCACTTTCCTCTCTTCTATTTCTCAATCCTTTAGCTAAGCAGTTAAATATTACACTGTCCTCTACCCTTGATCCCCTTGCTCCATTTTCCCACTGCTACTCTTTCCTTTCCAGAACCCAAGCATGGATTGCTCCCCCCACCTACCCTTTCTCCACCTGCCTGCAGTCTGCTGAAAGCATTTTGAAAGAAGTTACACAAATATTCCAATTTATGTCATCAAACCTCAACTCGGTCCTTACTGCTATACACCCATCTTTCTATGAGCAACTCACCACATAATAATAGCTCTTCCAAACTTCTCTTCTCAAGACATCTATTCCACCACCTCCCTCTTCTTTTAAAAATCATTAAAAAGGGGCGGCTAGGTGGCACAGTAAATAGAGCTCTGGCCCTGGAGTCAGAAGGACCTGAGTTCAAATCCAGCCTCAGACAGTTGACACACTTACTAGCCATTTGACCTTTGACAAGTCACTTAACCCTGATTGCCCTGCCTCCCCCTCCCCCCAAAAAAGCCAAAAAATAAAAAAAAAATTTTAAATTTAGACCATCCATCACAAGCTCTCCTTCTCAATTCTACAATTCAAGTCACCTCAGCAGTATCTTCACCTCCACTGCTCCAGTCTTAGAGGATAAAATGATCTTTTTCATAGGCAAAGCCAACCCCCATTCTTATGCTTTTCTTTGATCCTCTCCTCTCCTGTCTTCTCCAGGATTATCCCTCCTTCCTAATATTCAGTCTCCTTTGTTCATTTTTACTGTTGTTATTTAGTTGTTTCAGTCATATCTGACTCTTCATGACCCAATTTTGGGTTTTCTTGGCAAAAATACTGGAGTAGTTTGACATTTCTTTCTCCAGCTCATTTAACAGATGAGGAAACTGAGGCAAACAGAGTTAAGAAACTTGCCTGGGATCACACAATTAGTAAATGTTTGAGACCAGATTTGAACTCAGGGAGATGAGTCTTCCTGACTCCAGACCCAGTACTTATCTACTATGCTGCCCCTCTTAATCCATTAACTTCTCCCATGTTGTCTACATATGCAGTATAATGGAATGAGCACTGACGCTGGAGTCAGAAAACTTGGGTTCATATCCTGATTCTGTTGCTTATTATTGGTATAACCTTGGATGAGTCACCTAATTCAGTATTAGGTTAGTAAGCAGTCCCTCCCATTTCCTATCCAAATCAAGGTTTTATCTGAATGTTTTCTGTCTGTCCAAACTATCTTTTCACTAATGACTCCACTGAGCACTTCAGAATTTCACATGCACCATTCTGCCATGTATCATTCACAACTAGTATGCTCTCTTTCCATGTGGTAGAGTGTGACTGGGGGACAGAGGGGTGGGGGGAGGGTAATCTACTCACTCTAACATTGAAGGACCTGGGTTCAATACTTGCTAAACTCTGTGACTCAAGTTACTTCACCTCTCTGGTATTCATTGTCCTCTTCTAAAAAATATGAAAGTTGAAGTATAGGACCACTGAAGTCCTTTCCAGTTCGAAACCTATACTCTTGCATGACCTCAGTGGGGAGAGAAGCTTGATTTCCCAAGGGCAGTGATTCTGTCTCCCAGGTTTACAAGCATAGCTGATAAGCTTAACTGCTGTAGTAACAGAATCACAGGACCATGGACCCTTCACTCCTTGGAAAGAACTTCAGAGGTCATCAAATCAAAGCACCTCATTTTAGGGATAAGAAAAGTAAGGCCCAGAGAGGCTACCCTAAGATCACAGAAGCAGAAAATGACACAATGCAACGGAAGTTCTGGACTTGGAGTCAGGAGAGAGACCTACCTTTTCATATTGCCTCTGGAACTTATTGACTATGGGACCATGGGCAAATTACTGAGCCTCTCTGATTTTCAGTTTCCTCATATATAAAGTGATGATAATATGGGCAGGAACCGTATTATTATTATTGTATCAAATGAAAGAATGTGTCTAAGTGCTTAGCAAATCTTAATGTATTCTTTAAATATCAATTATTTTCTATTATTGTTATTATTATTAGAGCCATCAGTTTTATTGTCTTCACTGTTAAAATACCAAAAGGTCTTGAGGCAGGGTATAGTGAATTCAAAGGTATTTTCAACCTCATTTTCAGAGAGACTTTCTTTTCAGTAAATAAACAATTCTTTGGGAATAAACTGTTCATCCTTTGAAATCTATTATGCTAACTCCTGCAATGTTACTTACTATATAACAAGATAAAAGTTTGCTCAGTAGTACTTTGTTTCCCTGAAAATTAATTCTGACCTTCAGATCTGTAACCATATTTTCCGTTGTTCAAATCATTATTGACGTTCCCCTCTTACTTTCTAGATCAAAGGTGAATACATTGTCTTCCTTCCCTAGGCCACCTGTCACTTCTTCTCTCAGAGCCACTACATGTACTCTCAATTTCAGGCAAAAATTGTTTGCCAAGTCATTGGTCCTTTCTCATGCCTGCCTGTGTGTGCCTTTCTATGTTAACTATAAGTTTCTTGAAAGTGGTATCTATATTGTATTCCTTTGGTTACCTTTCTCTTGAGTATTCCTGTCTCATCGGAATGTTGAAGATATAGGCTGTAGGAGACAGATCTTTTCACCTTTAACATTCTCAGATGCTATGATTCTGAGTATGCTGGCCTTTGGGTACACAGTTCTCCAGAAGATAACTGGAATTAATTAAAGCAATTACCCTTTTCTAACACCCTAGAATGGATCTCTAGTTCTACCTTTGGTAATAAAATTTCTGACAAGTATATCAACAGAGCTATCGGGTCACAAATAACAAATTGGAAAGAACCTTAGACCTGGATCCTCATTTTCTCTACAGATGGGAACACTAAAGCCCAAAGGAATTAATGGTTTAACCAAGGGAGTTAGTTGCTGAGAAAAGATTCAAATCCACATTCTCAAATTCCAAATCCAGAGCTCCTGCTACTTTATTAGTGTGCCTCATCAACAACTTATCTATAGAGTTCATCTTCTCTATTGACAAAAGTATTTCATTTTAATATTTCAAAGACCCATATAATCCCAGTTAAAATCTCTCTCATTCTCTGCAAGAAGCCTTTCCTGATGCCCATAAAGCTAGCACCTTCCCTATAAGATGACCTCCAATTTATCCTGTACATATTTTGTTTGTACATAGTTGTTTGCCTGTTGTCTTACTTTGAGTTTCTTGAGAAGATGAATTGTTTTTTTTTTCCTTTCTTTATTTTCCCAACACTTAGCACAGTGACTGGAATATAATGGGAACTTAAATGTGTGATGATAATAAATAATTTGACTTGGTGTAGATACTACTTCCATTGATGCAACTCATGACCCCTCTGTGTTGTGGTATAAAAATATATAGGTATTAATGTGTGTGTGTATAATATAAATGTATCAACTTATTTTTATTTTTAATTTATGGGAAGAAACAAGCATTTCCATAACACAGTATAATAAAAAAAAGATTGTTCATAAAACAAAAAATCTGTTATGTACAATTTGCAATTTTTTCTCCTTTTTTCTTCTCTCACCCTAGGGATGGCTACTATCAGACACAAATAGGCATAGATATGTAAAATTACTCTAGACATACTTCTATTTATCATTTCTTTCTCTATATGCAGACAGTATCTTTCTTCTTATGTCCTTTGTAGTTAATTTGGGCATTTGTAATAGTCAAAGTGATTTACTCACTCAATAGTCACTCTTAAAATAATATTAGTGTTACTGTATACAATATTCTCTTGGCTCTGCTCATTTTGCTCTTTATTGTCTCATGCAAATCTTTCCAAGTTTTTCTAAGATCCCTGAGTTCATCATTTCTCATAGCACATTAGTATTCCATCACAATCATATACCACATTTCAATCCACCACAATCATGTACCAGCCATTCCTCAATTGATTGGCAAACTCTATATAAGTTTGAATGCAGTTCAGGTACTAGCTAATAGTCATCTTAATCAATTTATCAGTCTAATACTAAATATCGCAAACAAAAAACATCAGTCGAGTTTACTCTCTAATCAAGCTTAAAGAAGTAGTTCTCAAATACTTGACTCAGAATTTCCCTGACCAGCAGAAAAATTTAAGTAACACAGATGGACGAACTAGTTTTAAGATTAATCTAATACAGAAAATACACGGTTATGTGAGCCATGATCTCATGTATAAAGACTTAGAACTGGCAAGAACTAACAGGTCATCTACATCAATTCCCTTCCCCCATCCCTTCTACAGCTCTGACCAATGACCATAGAGTCTCCACTTCCATCTCATTACTTTGTGAGGCAGTTCATTCCACTGTTCAACAACTCTAATTATTAGGAATTTCTTCCTTAAATTAAGTCAAAATCTATCTCCTGGTAACTCCTAGTCATTGGTACAAGCTCTTCTTTCTAGTTCTAGAAAGTGTGTAATCCCTCCTGCACATGAAAGTTCACTAAATTAATTATTATTTTTATTATATCTAAATGTAAAGTATTACTCCTTTTCTTATGTGGATATATACTTGCTAAAAGGGCAGAAAAATGGCTCTGCTCCTAACTTTCTAAGCTTCAAAACTGTGCCCCTATGCCAAGAACCTTTATCTTCCTTCCCCCCAAACATTACCCCTTTTATAAATCTCTTTTGTGTGTCATCTTCCTCCATTACAATGCAAACTCCTTAAGTGCAGGGATTTTTTTTTTGCTTGTATTTGTTTCTCCAAACTTAGGAAAGATCCTTATACATAGTAAGTGATTAAGTATTAATTTTCTTCCTTCCTAAAGCAAACAAATAATCAAACAGAAAATATCCATTTGAGAAGAAACCCAGACTCAGCTGAAGGAATCTAAGAGAAACAAAGCCCTTCTTATAAGAAATCTGAAAGGACAGCTACTCAAAAAATGATGAGAAAGAAACAAATGAGAAAGAACAGGTCCTCAGAAGTACTATATATATGTCCTCTTTACTTCTCCAAATCCCCCCCCAGAAGAAACATACCCAGTTCCTTCAGCCATTCCTTCATACATTCCTTCTAGATCCATTATCATCCCAATTTCATCCCTCAGCACACTCTCTCTGTTTTACTGGACTTATCCTTAAGCTAGCTGGAAGCCTGAGATAAACAAGGAAGGACTGGAAAGGAACCAGCTCAGGTCCAAGGATGATGGAAACACCTGGTGGCTTACAGAAAAACCATGAGAATTCTCCCCAACCTACCCATCCTATTTCCTACCTCCCAATCTTGTTTAGTGAGAATGTGGTTTGGTAAGGATAGGATGGCTCTGCAGTGGAGAAAATTCAGACCTTAGAAAAGTATGATAATGAAAAAGATTTATAATGCTAAGAAATAAATGGTTGATTGGATTTCTAAGGTGGGACAGGGAAGTGGGAAGAGGGGAAAGGAGGCCAGCTGACATAGTGGAACTAGAGTAAGGAAGACTAGAGTTCAAATCCAGCTTCAGACATTTGATGGCTGTGTGACCTTGGTCAAGTCACTTAACCTCTATTTGCCTCAATTGCTTTACATGTAAAGTGGAGCTCCTGCCTCTCAGGGTTGTTGTGAGGATCAAATAAGATAATGATTGTAAAGCACTTAACACAGTACCTGGCTTTATTACCAAAGGCAGAACTAGAGATTCACTCTAGTATCTTAGAAAAGGGTGACTGCTTTAATTAATTCCAGTTATCTTCTGGAGAATTGTATACCTGAAGGCCAGCATACTCAGAGTCATAACTTCTGATAATGTTAAAGGTAAAAGTAAGCACTGCATAAATGCTATGATGATTATGAATCACATAATCTTAAGTAAAAGACTTTAAACTTCATGCTCATGTGGAGGTGGGAGAGAGTGGGTGGCAGGGTGAGCTTCACATTGTGGACAAGTAGCTTTCTGATCTGTACAGGGCCATAGGAAAAACAGCTCAGTCAAATGATTCTTATATTCATAACAGATGAATTATAGGCTTTGTGGTTCAATATGAACTTCTGTTTCTGGTTCAGACTTTGTTATTCCTATGGACTAGTTATTGAAGTGAAATGAAGCCTCTGGCCAGTGTGGGTGGAATGAACAATGAGCTACCTTCTCTTCTGAGTCTTAGGGAATGGAACCATTTTTGTTTTTTCTCAGAATTCTTTTTTCGTCTTTCCTTTGAATTTATTTTCCTTTGAAATATAGAGTACATGTATTCCTAAGATCATTATTCTTTTCCTTCACTATTATAAAAACTCTTAAACAGCAGAACTAATTCTTCATCCCCAAAAAACCCTTCTTAGAGTCTGGAAGGCTCGGGTCCAAATCCTGTCTCTGACACTAAAGGGCTGTGTTGACCATAGGCAAGTCAAGACATCTCTTCAAGACTCAGTTTCCTCATCTGTTGGAATAATAACATCTATAGTACTATGAAGATGCTAATCTCTACAGCAACTGCTTTATAGGTTAGTTGTGAATCCCATGAGATAATGTATATAAAGCACTCTGCACACTTTACAACACTAAAATAAGTTCTATTAGTGATTTCTATTGTCATTATTCAATTGGACCATTTTATCAAACTAATGTTTAAAGGACAGGAGTCTACATCATAAAGGCTGCTGTCCATGACACATCAATACAGGGCTATGTTGGAGCCATTTCTAATCAGTTTACTGAGCCCATTGTTAATTTTTTGGTATAAGCATTTACCCTCAGAAATCATTCCAAATTAGTGTTCTATTTGTTGTTTTGTGGATTGTCTAGACTTAAGAGAGTATTGTTAATGTTGTTGACTTTTCATGATTTACCCTACTTTATCCTTAAGGACTTCTGTAATGCCTGAAGAACAGACCAGTGGAATCCCCATGCCCTGTGCAACATTGTTCTTCTGGTTGGAATAATAATAATGGCAGCTAGCATTTATATAACACAAAACACTTTACAAGGGTACTAGTTGGTGTAATAAATAGAGCACCAGCCTTGGAGTCAGGAGGACCTGAGTTCAAATTCAGCCTTAGACACTTAATACTTACTAGCCATGTGACCTTTGGCAAGTCACTTAGCCCCAATTGCCCTGCCTCCAACCCCTCCAAATTTTTTTTTAAATTAAAAAAAAACACTTTACAAATATTATCTCATTTTATCCTCACAACAATCTGGAAGGTTGTTGTTCTTGCTGTTGAGTCATTTCAGTCATGTCTGACTCTTTATGACCCCATCTTTTTTGGCAAAGATACCAGAGTGATTTGCCATTTCCTTCTCTAGCAAATTTTATAGATGAGAAACTGAGATAAACAGAGGTTAAGTGACTTGCCCATGGTCACATAGCTAGTAAATGTCTGAGGTGAGATTTGAACTCAGGAAGATGAGTCTTCCTGACTCCAGGCCTGGCACTCTATCCACTGTGCCACCTAGTGGCCCTTAGAGGTAGGTACTATTATTAATCCTTCTCAGATGAGGAAACTGAGACAGACAGAAGTTAAATGATTTGCTCAATGTCACACAGCTAGTAAATGTCTGAGGCAAGATTTGAACACAGGTCTGCTTGACTCCATGTCCTTCCCTTCATCCACTATGCCGCCTAGATGCCCTTATAAGACAAAATATTTTGGGATTCCTAGAGCCTTCTTCTCAGGACTTACATAGCCACCTTGACTCATGGTTCCAGTTTCAGGCAAAATCTGAGTTTGCTGTTTCACATTTATGCATTGCTGCTTTTTAGCTCTGGTTCCATCTAGGAGCCTCTTCACTGTGCATATAACATGTTTTTCAGGGAAGTACCTCCTTCCTATTGATCAATAAGAAGACTATATGAAGACAATAAAAAGGGATGCAGTGCATAGAGAAACATACACCACCACCCACTCCACCCCCAGAAGAGCCTATGTCCTGATTAACCAGAATGTTTTCTACAATTTAGTTTATAGCCATAAGTCTATGTCAGCTTAGCACTGGTCTGGAAAACACTACCAAGTTGGAAAGGCTTCAAGAACTTCCCAAAGATGAATTGTGTTTCAATCATCCAAGAATCAACCTAGCCAATGTAAAGAGAGGCTCATTGCCAGAACGTTGGTCAGCAGATAATGAAGTATTTTAGCAAAAACAACTCATGAAAATAATATACATTAGTTTTGAGAGTATCCATGTTGATAAAGCCCAAAAGCCTAGGATTTGGCCTTCCAAAAACATAGACACATTTACCCAGTTCTTGTTCAGTGTTCAGTCATTTTTCAGTCATGTCCAACTCTTGGTGACCCCACTTGGGGTTTTCTTGGCTAATATGTATTTTCTTCTCCAGCTCATTTTACAGATGAGGAAACTGAAGCAAATGGAAGTTAAGTGACTTGCCCAGAGCCACACAGCTAGTAAGTGTCTAAGACCAGATTTAAACTCAGGAAGGTGAGTCTTCCTGACTCCCTGCCTGGCACTCTATCCGCTACCCCACCTAACTGCCCAATTCTTAGCAAAGATTTAACAGTAGACCATTGTAGTGAAGTTACCCATCACTCAGGTTCAATTGTTTCTGCAGATGTTTAGGACCTTAACACAAGTTGAGTTATACCTTAAGCCTTTTATAACTTTCTAATTTTTGTATTCTGCTATCATGTAATTAAGAAAGTAAAATTCAACAGTTAACACCTTTCCAAGGTCTTACACACAAAGAAGTATACTTCTATATTTGATAGTCTCAGTGGATTCCAAGTACATGCTGAAAATAGTATGCATTTTGGCTTTAATCAAGTATGGACGTGATAAAAGCAAATTCCACTGTTCACAGTTATGAACACAGTGAGTTCTACTAGAGTCTATGTTATGGTGATAAGTCAGAATGAACTATAGTTCCTAGCATATAATAGGTACTTGATAAATGCTTATTCCCTTCCCTTTCCTCCCTTCCCCCTTCATTAACTGTCATGTCAAATATCATCTAGATAATATTAAACTAATAGTCAATTGATTCATTCTTATGACAACTGGCTGATCATGGACGCTACTAGTATTCTTAACACATTAAGAATCTCATGCAATAAAGATGGTTTATGTCAATACTAGATACAGTTCAGACTCACAACAATGACTCTGTAATATCAGTCAGCAAATTTTAAATGGAACGAGACCCATAAGGGAGTCTTTAGACATAATCTTATCATTAAACTCTCTCTTTGGGGCTCATTCCCACACTAAAGGTATCCCCTAGGAACATCAGAATTTACCTCATGATCTGTTCTCTACTAAAAAGGAAAGCACTCTCAGCATCCAAGCAAGCATTAAGGCTAATAATACATAAACTATAGGGTAAGTTTTATTTTTCTCAGCAGAAAGTGAAAAATACAAAGAACTTATACCTGAGTTCCAAAATAGTCAAGACCACTTTCTTTCCCTTTCTGGAGGGCCTCCATCTCCCCTCCCCCCTACAACATGGACTTATACAGTTCTCCAAAATGATAGTTCTACCCTAGGGTTGAGACCTTTCCAAAAGGAGAACATACTTGAGGCTACTGGAAAATTAATTCATTTCCCTCCTCTGACCCTCCTTCCTGAAAATATTACAGTTCTACCTGAACTGTTTTTTTTTTTATTTGTTCTATATCATCTTCCAGACTTATACTAAACTTTTGTTGAGATACCCCTGCAAAGCTAAAGAATTGTGTTGCAAGAATTCCTTTCCTCAGACCTATATAGTCACCTTGTCTCAAGCCAAAATGTACATTTGCTATTCCACATGTTGGCTCTATTCAGTGCAGCTCTCTGGTTCTGGCTGCTATTTGATATGGGGACACTTGCACTGGGTAACTTCTCCTTCAGGACTCCTTCCTCAGCTTTACCCACTGCTGTTCCACTACTCCCTTCTCTAGGACCATGAAGTTCCCTGGTGAGACTACATGAATTCAGACTTCCTGCCCCACCAGGAACCTGAGCTTGCCTTCTTTATCCTCTCTCCATCCTCTCTATCTCTAGATCCAACATAAACTTCATCATCAATGAGTGTTAACTGAGTTGTAAATATCTGTGAACTTAGTTCAGGTGGAGTTGATTCAGTGACATCCAGAAATAAAGAAAATTATATCTTCTCAAGGAGACTTCATCAGTGACAAAAGTTTTAAATATGGTGTCAATGGTATAGGTAGACAGCATCAACACCCAAGTAAAGGTCTCTTTCCTTTACCCTATTAATAGGTAGTTGATGTTGACCTGTTTCCCTTGGCACATCCTCTACATATATGTCACCCACCATTTGGATTTTAGCCACAAAATACATGCATAAATAAATACATACAGACATGTGTATGTATGTCTAACACTTTGCATTCACTGCAGAATATTATCTCCCAATCTGTTTGAATGAATTCCTGAATGACACATACTTTAATCACTTACATATTTAGCACTCATTATCACACCAAAATCTCTCAAGGTGCTTGACAAAGGCATTAAAATCATATCACTTTATGTTAACGTAATATTTAAAAGTTTCTTTCTGAGTATAATGAAATGATTAATGGAAATCATTTCTTCCCTTAATGAGTGATTCTAATTGTGTTATAACATTTGGGCTTGACATGCTAGAAGTCTGCCGGAAGTCTGAATGTTCCATTCCAAATAGCAGGTGACTATCAGATCAGCTGTTGACTTTTAAAATTTTATACATCTCCCTCTATAAAATGCTAGCATAATTCTTTTAAATTCTGTTCTAAGCCATCATTTTCACAATATTAAAATGGGGTCTAATTACTCCAGAATGTTGCCACAAAAATAGAAAATTAATCTAAGGTGTAAAGTATTGGTGATGGGGGAAGGGGTGGAAGGTGTGTGTCTGACTGTTAGGGAAGCAGACTGGGGTAAAGGGAAGAACACTGAATGAGAAATCAGAAGACATGTGTTCAAGCACTAACTTAGCCATATAATGGCATCACCATTTGTCTATATAACATTGAGCAAGTCTCAACTTCAATTTCTTTATATAATGAGGAAAATAATACTTATTCTACCTACCTAAAAAAGTGTAATATTGTGAAGATCAAAGGAGACAATGTGAGTGGATTGATCATTAATTTATTTGATCATTGGGGTGGCTAGGTGGCACAGTGAATAGAGCACCAGCTCTGACTGGAGTCAGGAAGACCTGGGTTTGGATCCAGCCTCAGACACTTCTCACACACACACACACACACACACACACACACACACACACTAGCCACGTGACCCTGAGCAAGTCACTTAACCTCAATTGCCCTCCAAAAAGCAAAAAAAAAAATTTATTTGATCATTAATTTATGAAATTCTAAAACAAGGACAGTTCTTTGGGTACTCCCTGGGAAAGATCACAACTGGCATAAGAGAAACCGCTACAATTACACTTTAATAATCACAGAGGGCGTGGGGGCAAATAGCACACAAAGTATGAAGACAAGTATAATGGCAAGCAAAGCAGTACTTTGTTGCTTGTTTCAGCTATTCAAGTGCCTTTGAGCCTCACCTTTGATTGCATCAAGTCTTTGTTGGAAACAGTATACATTGGTGCTGCCCTTAATAGGCCTAAGGGAGTTTGGGAACCTTCCCTGCCTGTTATAGGCCTAACATCATCACAAGGAGCCCATGGTGGGAGGAGTTTGCCAAAAGAGTGCAACAGGAAGGAGCAGAGCAGAGAAAAGCTTGAGCACCAGCTGGGACCAAGCAGAGCTGAGAAGGAGAATGCTTGTGGTGTCCAGCACTCTGTTTCTGTGTTGATGTTATTTTGTCAGAACAAAGCATTATGTCTGTTAAAAGAGGACTTTACTGCTGGTACAGTAGCCCTGAAAGAAGACTTTACTACTGTTTACAGAAGTCCTGGACTTTACTGTTAATTTGTGTTTGATTTCTCAGACAGAAGCTTTGTCTGTTGGTTTGTATCATATTGTCAGACAAAGTGTATTGAGATGATAGTATTGGCAATGTGCATAAATATTGTTGTAGCTCGGTTAAGCTTTGTCTTTCTAGAAACAGAAACTGCAAAGGACTTGAAATGGAATAGTCCCCATGGGCTGAGATATAGAACCTAAGCAGAGAGTTGTGAATCCATGCAAGAACTGGGAAAGCTGCCTGAATATGAATCCAGCCAAGAGTTGGGAACGTGGAAGAGGAGCCATGGGGTTTGGAAGTCAGCCTCGAGTTAAGATGAAAGAAGACTTTACTTGGGTACTCAGTGTTGACTGATGATACTGTAATTTACTGTGACCTAGGGGTGGATGGTATTTGTACTTTCTGCTACCCCTTAAGGATGATTGGCTTAAGGATGATTGGAGGCCAGCCTGGAGTCAAGATGAAAGAAGACTTGACTTGGGTACTCTATATTGATTGAGGAGATTGTGGCTTACTGAATGATATATTTTGTTTAAGACTATGTGGTCACCTTAGTAATAAATTATGTTATATTGTTGTGAGTGTTGTGCTTTAGTTTCTTGAATAATTTGCTTCAGTTTATTGCTGAACAGAGAGTTCACTATACTATGAGATTAGATCCATAAAGTTATTCACAGCAGCAGTCCTCAGGAAAGCTGCTTGTGATTGGCTTTACAACAAGCAGCAAAAGGGGCACAGAGGCAGACAGTGTGGGTACAAAAGACTGAATGATGAAGGAAGGCAAGAAACATAGAGGAGAGGATGGGGAGGAAGAGAGGCAGAGAATTTAACCACAGATTAGAGTTGGAAACACTAGTCGGCATGAAAAGCTAGAAGAGTGCTCCATGGACAGGAATTTGAGGTCTCATTTTTATAGAATTTTTGTGGGGAACAGACTCTTATTTGTCCACCTTGGGGTTAGTTCATTCACATATCCAAATAATTTCAGATTTGTCAGTAAAACTTTAAAGTTAACATGTTCACATCACCTCAAAATTATCAGTGTTTTTTGGTGTTCTATGGATGTCTGCAACTTGTCTGAGATTTACATACCATGGAATTAAAAATCTTGGCAGCATAGTCTAAATATCTTCCTCTGATTCTACACATAATACCAGGATGTGATTTTCAGCTAATATATTATACAATTTATAAATTATGCTCATCGGATCTTTGGGATGGTTTGTATGTGACCTCCAGGTTCCCATTTGGAATCTTATTTCCTGCTATTGCTCTTTTATATTGGCTGCTTATAAATTTACTATACTGACTGGGAGTGGGGGAGAGGGTTGTCAGGGAACCAGGACAACATATAATTTTAACACAGTGAGGCTTTGTAAAGTGATATGTTAATAGGGCTAAAGCTTGAACTCGTGATTTCATTGGTATAGGGATGGAGGAGGAAATTTCCTTTTCTGATGTAGGTGAGCACCTTCTCTGAAACTTAGTCTTAGATACTTCTCTAAAATACTGAGAGATTAAATTATTTTCCCCAGAGTTATATATCCCATATGTGTCTGACCCAGAACTTAAACTCAAGTCTTCTTGGCATAAACCTGGCTCTCTGTCCACTATGAAATGCTTATTTTTCATAAATATCAAGGGTTAATATGGAGCCTATAAACCCTCAATGGATAGATTTCAGAGGGTCCATGTCCTTGGATGGGAGAAAATACATCTTTATTTCAATATAATGTTTCCTTTGTAATTATGCATATTTTATTTTATGCATTTAAAAATATTGTTCTGAGAAGTGGCCCATTGGCTTCAGAGCCAAATAGGTCTGTGACTTAACAAAGGTAAGAACATGTGCGCTTAAACTATTAAGAACAAGGGTTAAGAACAACTCTCGTTCTAGATACAGGACACTTTATACATTTCAGACATGGGAAGGACTGATAGATTAATGCGTTATTATGAGCTATCACTACTGGCGACTTAAATGAGAAACAGGTTATTTTGGAAGGCCAAATGGATTGCAAGAGTGAAAGAAATGGAATATATTAAACTCGAACTTTTCAAAAAAGCAAGGACACCCCCCATGTTCTACATTGAACCTTAATGAAGTAAATGTGCTCAGCAATAATTCATTAGCAGGTGTCTGGCTATTATCTCTAAAGTATCTGTGATTCTTTGTGTCTTGTGGAAAATTCTCAAGAAGTTAATCATGTTGATGATCTATCAATGAGTAATCAATAACTAAATCAATGTTAGGCAGATAGGTGGTGCAATGGAAAGAGTGCTTGGCCTGGATTCAGGAAAACTCATCTTCCTGAGTTTGTATCTGGCCTCAGACACTCACTAGCTGTGTGACCCTGGTCAAGTCATTTAACTCTTATTTGCCTCAGTTTTTCTTCAGTATAATGAACTGGAGAAGGAAAGGGCAAACCATTCTATTATCTTTGCCAAGAAAACCCCAAATGAGATAATGAAGAGCTGGACACGACTGAAAAATGACTTAACAAGATTAATGTGAAGCTCATACCTATACTATTTTCTTTTTCTATCCCTTTCCTAGAATTAATTAACAGCAAAACTTCATCTTTCATCTCAGAACTGTGGTTTGCAAATTGTGCTTCTTATTTAGGGCTCTGCTTATATTCTCCATGCCTTCTCATCCTGTGTGACTCATATCCCATGGATTCTTTATAAAGAATTCATTCAACTGGCCCAAAGTCTAGTTCTTGTTCTCTTCCTATTCTTCCTCTGCTGTCTCTTATTCCCACTTCAATAAACACAATCCAACAAGTATCTACTGTCCTCTTCCTGGGCACAGTGTTCTGTGGAAGGCACTGGGGGTATAAAAATAAAATGAAGAGAGACCCTCTTTCAAGAAGATTGTATGGGAGATACAACTTGTTAACAGCTAAGTATGTACATGAAAATTTGAGTAGTGCAAGAAACCTATCAGGGGAAATGCTATGTGACCTGCCTTCCCTTTTTTTCACTCATACATATGCCAGATATTGCTTTTGTCATGCTATTTCCCAATACATCTTTATTTGAAACATGCTATAGCCTAATGTATCTTATCATTGCTTTTCAATTATTTATACTTTTGATTATTTGGAGATTCTTTCCTCCCACCATATAATGATAAGAGGGTAGAGCTAGACCATTTCCAGAGGAGTTTCTTTTGCTCATAGGAAGAATAATATGGATCATAAGCTGTCATTAGGTGAGAGGTCAGTCAGCAATAATCAAAGAAAAAAGAGATGAGTAGTGGTGATTGGTGGCTCTGCTAACAGGAACTAAAGTGAGTGACTGTGTCAATATAATATAAACAAGAGTGAGGGGCCTACTGTTTTCCCAGGATCATATAATTGAGAACTTCTCAAAATCTGTATCAAAAGTGGTGACCATTACCCACTCCTAGCATTCCATGTTAGGACAAATGAAAAGATGACAAAGGAGCCTAGAATATATTATTAAGGATTATAAAGTCTTGAGTTTAAAAATTAAAAACTCAAGACCTTAGGGTCAGAGGTAGGGTTTACTTTATCTCTGTTAATTAAAGGTAGGAACATTAGAAAACAAGTGTGGATTGAGGAGGTGAATGTCTAAGAAGGTGATACTGCTAACAAGATTTAGATTTCTAAACTTCAGTTTAAACTATAGAAGTAATGTTGCCTCTGCTGTTTGTCCTTCTTTCTCAAAAAGGACCATTACATTAGAAGGTGATGCCATGACATGCAAGTGAGTTGGATTTAAGTGAGGAAGGGCTATGCAAAATCACCACCACTTTCTCCTCCAGAGCCATCAGGGTCCAGTGGCCAGATATGCATCAGGACAACTGGAGATGGCCCTGGATGCATTGGGGGACCTTGGTGACCTTTTAAAGTTAAGGTCTTTAACAGGTCTCAGTCTGACTAAAGTAGTGCCCATTCAGTGACTAAGGCTTAAAAAACTGAGGCAAAGAAAGGCTTCTTTAAAAAAAAGAAATAGAGAATCTGGGAGATTAATAGAGAAACCTCAGGGTTTCTGACCAAAACAGAAACAATTGTTATTTACACTCATTCTGAGCCAGTCAGGCCCAAACAGCGATCAAGTAGGGTTTGATCTGGGACCAAAGTGGTTTGGGTTTAAGGCTGGCCTTTGTTTCAGAGATTAAAATTTGCATTCCCTTTGGGCAAATCACCAAAGGTAAGGGTAAGAGATTCTTGACCAAGGATGAACTTAAATTGGGTTTAAAGTCTTGCTATTCTTATCAAGGGTAGCTAGGTGGCACAGTGGATAAAGTACCAGATCTATTATCAGGAAAACTCATTTTCCTGAGTATAATCTGACCTCACTTACTCCTGGGCAAGTCACTTGCTCCTCTTTGCCTCAGTTTCCTCAACTGTAAAATGAGCTGGAGAAGGAAATGCCAAACAATTCTAGTGCCTTTGCCAAGTAAACCTCAAATGGTGACCCCAGAAGAGTCAGATACAACTGAAAATATTCAACACATTCTTATCAAGATGGTTTTAAACAGAAAAGGAAGGGGGAGAGAAAAGAAATATTCATATAAACATACCCCATCTAATACCACAGAGCAGAGGTGTCAAAATCAGATTGCAGACTAGCATGTGGCCTACAAAACTCCTAAGTGAAGCCCAAATCAGATTCAGATTAAAATGTAATTGAGAAATGTTTAACAAAATAAATAAAAATCAAATACAACATAATGTTACTTTGTGGTTTTTCCACATCAATATGCAGCCTGCAGGGGCCCCACTGCCATAGAACAAGGGTTCTTAACCTGGATTCTTGACCAAATGAGTTAGATTTCAGGGAGTCTGTGAACTTGAATGGAAAAAAAATTATATCTTTATATTAACTAACTACTAACTGAAATTTAGCATTTCCTTCTATTAGAAGATAAACAAACCATTATGTTTGCATTTTAATAACAGCAAGGCAAAGGAAGGAAGGGATAACAGGAATCTCCACCAAAGGGGCATAGCATGAAAGGGGAAAAGGTGCAGTAAAAGTGGAAAAAGGACAAACCCCTCCCAAAGGGGAGGAGCAAGGCAATGACAAAAGTCGAATTCCTTTCCCTTGGGAACTGCTAGACCATGAAGGTAGGGTGGTCTGCTTATCTGCAAGGGTCCCAGGTGCACAAGAAATTTCCCAGTCTAGTGCAGACTGACTGGTGCCTGTCTTCACTCCCAAAGCCACACAAGGAGTTCAGTTTAGGATACAAACAACAAATTATGTCAGCTGGAGGATAAGGGAGGAAGGTGTTCATCCTTGATGCATACTCTGAGTCCAGTGTTTCTGAGAAATATGGCAACTCTAAGATAAGTTCAGGGGACCCTTTAACATTTTTCAACATGCCAAAAGTGTCCTTGACACAATAAAAGTTAAGATCCCCTGCACAGTGAGCAGTAGGTACAATGTAGCAAGAAGAGAGAAGAATAGAGAGACCCATAATTCATGGAACACAATCTTCAAGAAGAGAGCTACCAATAAAATTCTTGGCCTCAGATGTTTACATGCAAATGCATAAAACATGGGTAGCAGAGGCCGGGAAGCCAACGGTGAGGTGCTGAGAGAGGCAGACTGGGAAGACGACCGCACGGGTGCACTAAGAGACGCGAGCCGGGCCTGCAGAGGTCTGATCAACAAGGGGGCAAGTCCTCCCACCTACCACAAGGGCCACTACCAGGTCTATCACCAGAGGGCTGGGACTGGAAAGAGCAAGGTAAGAATCAAATGCAGGGCCCTTGTCAGGGACAGCAAATACTCCTGGGACTACCATTCTATAGACCAGAAATTTTAAAAGCCCCTTTCAGGACCTCCAAGGACCAGGATGGCAGAGTGAACCCCGGCTGCTCCAACCCCCCCCCTCAGACCCTGAAAACATAGTAATTATTGCCCCAGGGCAAAACTCTAAACAGTAAAAACTTGGAAACCCTAGAGGAAGGGCGTGGCTAGGGCCCTGCCTCAAAAGGGGCAGAAAGCAGATTGTAAAGACAGAGCCTCTGGAATCCTACTGTCCTCAGAGGGAGGAACCAAACTCACAGGGACACAATGTTGACTCCACATCCACAGCTGAAACATCTACAGGGACGGGGTCCCAAGCACAGAAAGCCTTCCTAGATGAGCTCAAAAAGAACTTTCAAAAACCAAATGAGAGAGATAGAAGACAAAATGAATAATTATTTTAAAATCAAAATTGCAAAATTAGAAAAACACTATAATGAAGAAAACAGCCCCTTAAAAATAAAAGTGGGTGATATGGAAAAGGAGCTCCAAAAACTGAGGAAAATAATTTGCTAACAACTAGAATCAACCAAATTGAAGCAAATAACTCTATGAGGAACCAATCAAACAAAACAACAAGAATGAAAAATTAGAAAAAGAGGTAAAATATCTCAATGGAAAAATAACTGACCTGGAAAGCAGATCCAGGAGAGATAATCTGAGAATCATAGGCCTACCAGAAAATCATGATGAAAAAATGAGCCTGGACAACATCCTCCAAGAGCTCATCAAGGATAACTTCCCTGAGATACTAGAACCTGAGGGTAAAATAGAAATCGAGAGAATCCACCAGACACCTCCTGAAAGAGATCCCAAACTGAAAAGTCTTCGAAATGTTGTGGCCAAACTCCAGAACTACCAGCTAAAAGAGAAAATACTTCAAGCAGCCAGAAAGAAACAATTCAAATATCAAGGAACCACAGTGAGGATCACACAGGATTTGGCAACCTCTACACTGAAAGATCGGAGGCAGTGGAATACAATTTTTCACAAGGCAAAAGAGCTCAGGTTACAACCAAGGATCACCTACCCAGCAAGACTGAACATATTCTTCCAAGCAAAGAGATGGTCATTCAATGATATAACAGATTTCCAGACCTTCCTGATGAAAAAGCCAGAGCTCAATGGAAAATTCAACCTCCAATTGCAAGACACAAGAGTGACATAGAAAGGTAAACAAGGAAAACACACACACACACACACACACACACACTGTTATTTAATAAGAGCAAACTGTTTATAGACAAGTACAGGGCATGAGTATAAATTACGCAAAATGACGATTAAAAAAATCTTATTAAGGACTACAAAGGGACTTCAATGGAAGAAGAGGAATGAATGAAGTGTTAAGGGTAAATTATACCACACAAAGAGGCATAAAAACAATTTATCAGAGGAAAAGAAGGGAGGGAGATGAGTACTATATGACCTTTTCCCTCATTGGTTCTGGTGCAAGGAGGGAATAACAACCAGTTAAGCATAGGAGTCTATGGAGAACAGACGCAAAACATGTCATAATAGAGGGAAGAGGGGAGGGAGAGGAGATTTGTTGCTGTTGCTCTTAGTGCAGAGAAGAAATAACATACTTCATTAAGTATAAAAATATCCTACAGGCAGTAGGAGGGGAAAAGGGCTAAGAAAGTGGGGGGAGGTGGTGAGAAGGGAGGGAAGAAGTAAAGGGGAAGGGGAGGAAAAGGGAAGGGGGCTGATAAGGGAATACTGAGGGAGGCAGTGGTCAAAAGGAAAATTATTAAGGAGGGGAAGAGACAAGGGGAGAAAAAATATAAGCATTAACAGGGGAGGGAATAGGATAGAGAGAAAGAAACAGATAATCATCATAACTGTGGATGTGAATGGAATGAACTCTCCCATAAAACAGAGGTGGATAGCAGAATGGATTAAAATCCATAATCCTACAATATGCTGTTTACAAGAAACACATCTGAAACAGAGGGATACACATAGGGTAAAGGTAAAAGCCTGGAGAAAAAGTATCATTACCTAACATATATGCACCAAGTGGTATAGCATCCAAATTGCTAGAAGAGAAGGTAAGGGAATTAGAGGAAGAAATGGATAGCAAAACTATACTAGTGGGGGACCTTAATCTCCCCCTCTCTGAACTTGATAAATCCAACCTCAAAATAAACAGGAAAGAAGTTAAGGAGGTGAATAGAATTTTAGAGAGGGTAGGAATGATAGATCTCTGGAGAAAACTGAATGGAGATAAAAAGGAATATATCTTCTCAGCGGTACATGGCACATACACAAAAATCGACCATGTACTAGGACACCTCACAATTTAGTGCAGAAAGGCAGAAATAATAAATGCATCATTCTCAGATCATGATGCAATAGAAATCATATGCAATAAAGGGCCATGGAAAGACAGACTAAAAATTAATTGGAAACTAAACAATTTAATGCTAAAGAATGAGTGGGTCAAACAAGAAATCATAGAAACAATCAGTAACTTCATTCAAGAGAATGACAACAATGAGACAACATACCAAAATTTGTGGGATGCAGCAAAGGCAGTCCTGAGGGGAAGTTTTATAGCCCTGAGTGCGTACATGAATAAATTAGAGAAAAGGGAGGTCAATGAATTGGGCATGCAATTGAAAGAGCTAGAAAAAAAAACAAATTGAAAATCCCCAATTAAATACTAAATTAGAAATACTGAAAACCAAAGGAGAGATTAATAAAATTGAAATTAAGAAAACAATTGAATTAATAAATAAAACTAAGAGCTGGTTTTATGAAAAAACAATAAAATTGATAGACCCTTAGTCAATATGATAAAAAAAGAAAGAAGAAAACCAAATTATGATTATCAAAAATTAAAAGGGTGAATGAACCTACCACCAATGAAGAGGAAATTAAAACAATAATTAGGAATTATTTTGCCCAGTCGTATGCACATAAATTTCATAATCTTAGTGAAATGGATGAATATTTACAAAAATATAAGTTACCCAGATTAACTGAAGAGGAAGCAAATTTCTTAAATAACCCCATCTCAGAAAAAGAAATCAAACAAGTCATCAATGAATTCCCTAAGAAATAATCTCCAGGGACAGATGGATTTACAATGAATTCTATCAAACATTTAAAGAACAATTGATTCCAATACTCTGCAAACTATTTGGGAAAATTAGTGAAGAGGGAGTCCTACCAAATTCTTTTTATGACACAATTATGGTACTGATACCTAAATCAGGAAGAGATAAAACAGAGAGAGAAAATTATAGGCCAATTTCCCTCATAAACATAGATGCAAAAATTTTTAATAAAATATTAGAAAAATAACTATAGCAACTTATGACAAGAATAATACACTTTGATCAGGTAGGATTTATTCCAGGAATGCAAGGACAATTTAATATTAGGAAAACCATTAGTATAAATGATCATATCAACAATAAAACTAGCAAAAACCACATGATCATCTCAATAGATGCAGAAAAGGCTTTTGACAAAAGTACAACATCCATCCCTATTAAAAACACTAGAAAGTACAGGAATAAATGGAGCCTTCCTTAAAATAATAGGTAGCATCCATTTAAAGCCATCAGCAAGTATTATATGTAATAGGGGTAAGCTAGAAGCATTTCCAATGAGATCAGGGGTGAAACAAGGGTGTCCACTATCACCCCTCTTATTCAATCTGGTACTAGAAATGTTAGCAGTAGCAATTAGAGAAGAAAAATAAATCAAATGAATCAAATTAGGAGAAACCAAGTTATCACTTTTTGCAGATGATATGATGATATACTTAGAGAATCAAGTAAAAAACTACTTGAGACAATAAATAAATTTGGCAAAGTTGCAGGATATAAAATAAACCCACATAAATCCTCGGCATTCCTGTATATTTCTAATGAAATTCAACAGCAAGAGATAAAAAGAGAAATCCCATTTAAAGTTAATGTAGACATTATAAAATATTTGGGCATATACCTGCCAAAAAAACTCAAGACCTATATGAACACAACTACAAAACACTTTTCACACAAATAAAGTCAGATCTAACTAATTGAAAAGACATCAATTGTTCATGGCTCGGTCGAGCTAATATAATAAAAATGACAATTTTACCCAAATTAAATTATATATTTAGTGCCATACCAATCAGTTTACCAAAAAACTACCTTATAGAGATAGAAAAAATAGTAACAAAATTCATTTGGAAGAACAAAAGGTTCAGAATATCAAACAAATTAATAAAAAGAAATGCAAGGGATGGTGGACTAGCTATACCAGATTTCAATCTGTACTATAAAGCAGCAGTCCTCAAAAATTCTTGGCACTGGCTAAGGAATAGAGTAGTGGATCAGTGGAATAGATTGGGTACACAAGACTCAGCAGTCAATGATTATAGTAATCTACTGTTTGATAAACCCAAAGACCCCAGTTTTGGGGATAAGAACTCACTATATGACAAAAACTGCTAGGAAAAATGGGATATAGTATGGCAGAAACTTGGCATAGACCATTATCTAACACCATATACCAAAATCAAGTCTAAATGAGTGCATGATATAGGTATAAAGGCTGATACTGTAAGCAATCTGGGAAAGCAAGGAATAGTTTACCTGTCAGATTTGTGGAGAGGGGAAGACTTTATGACCAAACAAGAATTAGAGAACATTATAAAATGCAAAATGGATAATTTTGATTACATTAAATTGAAAAGCTTCTGCACAAACCAAGCCAATGTAACCAGGATTAGGAAGGAAGTGGAAAATTGGGAAAGAATTCTTACAACCTATGTCACTGATAAAGGACTCATTTCTAAAATATACTGAGAATTGAGTCAAATCTATAAGAATACAAGTCATTCCCCAATTGATAAATGGTCAAAGGATATGAACAGGCAGTTTTCAGAGGAAGAAATTAAAGATATTTATAAGCATATGAAAAAATGCTCTAAATCACTATTGATTAGAGAAATGCAAATCAAAACAACTCTGAGGTACCACATCTCACCAGTCAGATTGACTAAGATGACAAAACAGGAAAATGACAAATGCTGGAGAGGATGTGGGCAAATTGGAACACTAATGCATTTCTGGTGGAGTTGTGAACTGATCCAAACATTCTGGAGAGAAATCTGGAATTATGCCCAAAGAGCTATAAATAATTTCATACCCTTTGACCCAGCAATACCACTTCTAGGGTTGTATCCCAAAGAGATCATAGAAGTAGGAAAAAGACCCATATGTACAAAAATATTTATAGCAGCTCTTTTTGTGGTGGCAAAGAATTAGAAATTAAGGGGGTGCCCATCAATTGGGGAATGGCTGAACAAGTTGTGGTATATGCATGTTATGGAATACTATTGTGCAATAAGAAATGGGGAGCAGATGGACTTCATATTTACCTGGAGAGGCTTATACAATCTGATGCTGAGTGAGGAGAGTAGAGCCAGGAGGAACTTGTACACAATTATAGACACAACATATGTGTAATGACCAACTTTGATAAGCTGGACTCTTCTCAGCAATTCAGGGTTATAAGTCAACCCCAAAAGTCTCATGATGAGAGAGATGTCTACATCCAGAGAAAGAACTGAGTTTGAATCCAGATTGAAGCAAACTACCTGCTCTTTTTCTTTTTCTTGTTTGGTTTTGGTTCCTCTTTCCCATTGTTCATTCCATCTGATACAATCCTTCTTTATAACCTGACTAATGCCTAATGTGAAAGTATTTGCAGATACTATACTTGATTGTATGCTGCCCTGGGGGGGGGGAGGGAGAGATAATTTGAAACTCAAGGAATTGTGGTAATGAATATTGTAAGTTAAAAGTAAACAAATTAATAAAGACAAAAAAATATATGGGTAACAAAAAGAACAAACAAAACCCTAATGCAAGGAGGTAAAATTTAACCTTATAAGTAACACTGATACTTGAACTGAAATTCATAACTAAAAAACACATCTAGAAGGGTTTACCTTTTTTTAAAAAAATTGCAGAAAAGATAAAATGAGAATTATTTTATTTATTAAGAAGATTATAGGGAAGGAGAGATCAGATGAAAAGCAGCAGAGACACACAGGAATACACGTGAATAAAACTTTATTACTACTCACAAGGTGAGGAGGAGAACAGATGCCAAAAAGGAACAATAGTCTTGGCATGAAGCTCCCTTTGCCCTTTCCAAGGGCAGCACCCAGTGGGATAACTTAAGGATGTGGAACTACGGAACAGCTTTCTCCCTCCAGTTGAAGACCTAGAGAATCTCACAGCTCAAACTTATACTGTATAGAGTTTTCGGCAAAGAGTCAGCATGGCACCAATAGGAGAGTGCCCTGTATTCCACAGGAGTACAGCAAGGACAAGTAAAGTGATAGTAGTTTCTAAATTGCCTAATAAAGGATGAGGAATGAGGGTCAGGGAAACAGGAAACAACCCTAACTGTGCCATCCAGTCAGAGGCTGAAGGGGAGAAGAGTACTACATAGACTTTAGGGCATAGATGCCTCCTAGGGCACTAGGGCTATACCAGTCAAATAAGTTTTCATCTGCTTACCAAGAGAAGTTTTCATCTGCTTATTCACATGAGAAAATTATAGAAACCTAAGATTAACAAAAGGAGAAACTGAAGGGATGTCATCATTAGACTCACAGAATCATAGAATTAGAGAGGGACCTAAGAGTTTTTTTTTTTTTTTGCTTTAACCAAACTTCTAAAGCCATTAATGCATTGTATTCTTCTTTCAATATAAATTGGCAACTTCTTTTTTTTTTTTTGGCCAGGCAATCAGGATTAAGTGACTTGCCCAGGGCCACACAGCTAGTAAGTGTCAAGTGTCTGAGATTAGATTTGAACTCAGGCATTCCTGACTCCTGGGCCAGCACTCTATCCACTGCACCACCTAGCTGCCCCCTCAGCAATTTCTCTGAAACTTCTAGTCTGAAAGACTTGCTTCACTAAGAGTTAAGACTAGTCCAGGGTAATACACAGTACATGTTAGTAATGGAACTAAAACCCAGATCTTCCTGGTTCCACTGCCAGTTCTTTATCCACTATGGAACCCAACTGCCTTGTTTCAAACCTTATTTGATTGTGTGACATGGGAGACACTGGCACAGGACCATTCAGCATGGCTGCCCTCATCAAAGAAGGTGCTGTACTCCATGAGAAAAGCAGAATTGAAGTAGCTCAAAAGAGACACAAGATGCACAAATTTAGAGAATCCATCCCAAATATCCATATGGACCGGTGGTATGAGCATTCTGAGTTCATATTGGTCTGATCAGCCACATTGTCACTTCATTCTAACATGGTCTCATTTTGGTCCTCTTCAAGAACCAAGGACAACAACCAACAACCAACTTGGACAAAAGTCTCTTGTATAGTATACGAGTTAAATGAACATCCAACTATTGTTTGAAGACTTCATTTCATTGTACATTGATGTCATTTCAAAGTCATTGATAAAATCACTGTGGAAAAGATCTTTGAAAATTGACCTCTCCCATCTCTGAACTTTCATAGCCTTCTTGCTAATACCTATCATATGCTACCAAGAATAGTTATTTCCCAATTTTTTATCTCTCCTTTTATATAGTATATTCCTTGAAGTTAGGCACTATGTTTAGTTCATCTTTATATCTCCCACATCAGATAGAACAATGCCTTACATGTAGAAAGTATTCCACAATAAACATTGGAAAGAATAAATGAGTAAGAAAATTCAAAATTAAGACGAGAACCTCTGTCTCCAATTTGGGTACTATGGAGATCACATTATTGTTTTCCAGGAAATTTTTTTCAAAGTACTGCAAGGTGATGCTTTTTATGCACATTTGGATCAATTCCTATAACCTAAAAAATTATCAGCTTATTATCCAATAGTTTATTGTCCAGTATCCATTAAATAATCAATAAAATTTTCATTCAAGGCTCAGCTCACATGATCCCTCTTCCATGAATCTTTGCTGGACCTCTTTAACCAGAAGTAGTTTTCCTCTTTCCCTCCCTCTACTTCCTTTGACTTCTACCATTTTGTAGCTCTTAAGCATTTATCACAGCTTACATATTTGGCGTGTTTGTACACATCTTTAATCTCTTTCTGAACAGAAACTGTGTTATTTCATCTTTGTAGCCACCACAGTGTTTATCACAAAGTAGGCATTCAATGATTGTCTATTAAGTTGAATTATTCTATGAGAATAAAATGCCCCATAACTTATGTACTAGGATAAGTCATTAAGCAAAAGACTAAAAACTCAAGACCTTATAATTTCTAAACCTCTCCTCCAATATTTAAATGCCTCAATTGATTTGTGATCTCATTCAAATCATACAGAATATACCTCATCCATACCTTCTTCTCTTGTATCTCCCTTGTGCATGTCCTCCAATAAATCTTCCACAGAGGATCCACTCTATGTTCTAGGGGCATTCCTCTAGACCTCTCATTATTGTGTAGATATGGATGGAGCATACAGGTTATCAATAAGTAATCCCTCTTCAATTTGGCCTCTTACCTGACTATTTTCCGTGATGAGGACAAACCCTGTTAGTGAGCTGTAACAATAATGCAATTTTCACAACACCCATGGTGGTTGTGAATATGCTGATATAGTTGTGAATCACAAAACGTAGCAGACTCTCCACATAGAGGGTGGAACCAAAGTCTTTATTCAAATACCAGAAAACCGAGTCCCAGAACCAGAAAACCAAGTCCCAGAGCCAGAAAGCCAAAGCCATTAGAGTAGCCATGAAGGTGATACACATGGTTAATGAAGGGAACACCAATATTCCCAAGCCTTCACAACAGAACAGGCTCCCTCAAGCAGGGATCCTCCTCTCTCTCTCTACGGTAGCTCCTCAGACTGGTTCTTGGAAGTTCTTAGCATAAATTTCCAAAGGAAAGGTCTCAGAAGAAGTTCCCAGAAGAAAGGTCTCAGCAGAAGTTGCAGCCTCCAGATGCTCACTGAGAGAAAATTCTGACTGTCTTCCTTATACTCTTCCTTATACACAGTATATAGCTCCTCCCCATTCTGCTCCCTCCTGTTATATCAGCAACTTCCTCCCTAGATGTTAACTACATCTGTGTTAATTAAATAGCTTAAACAAAGTGTTCAACTTGAAACAAGGTGCTAAGATTCTGCTTACTTGCCAATACAAAGGGGCATGGGAGATCTTCAGATTCCATTAACATTATATGAGCCTGTATCTTCCTACTTTTTGCTATACTTGATAGCAATCATTAAATGGTCTAGAATAAAGTTATCAGTTATCTAGATATCTGGAGAAAGGCAAGATATAAAAGTCTTGGAGGAGAGCAGAATTTTGTATTTATTATTATTAAAACCTATGACTAAGAAAATATCAATATTTACTTTCCCATCTCTATAGTATTCTTAATACAATAATCATTTACATATATAATACTTAGCACAATGTCTGTGTAATGCCAATGCAACGCAATATTTACAGCACCAATTGTGAATATAAATATTCCCACATGGTGCTCAAAAAACAAAATATAGCAGGCTCTCCATATAGAAGACAGAAGTGAAACATTTTTTCGGGCACCAGAAAACCAAATCCCAACATCAGGAAACCCAATCCATCATAGCAACATAGAAGTTAATGCACCACAATGTATCAGAGAACCATGCTATCCTTTAACTTTCCCAGAAACCAACACAAGCCTAGCTGTCCAAGCAGATGGCAAAAAGAAAACCAACTTTTACTCATGAGTCTATCTATCTCCTTGCCTGAGCTCCACTCTCTCCCACTCTCTCTCTGGCTCTGACTTCCAGCTTCCTGTGGGCTCTGCTCCACCCTTCAGCAAACTCCTCCCACCACAAGTTCCATGTGACTACATTCAGCCTGATAGGGGGCAGAGTTTATTTTCAAAGCAGGAAAGGTCTTCAAATTCCCCCTAGGTCTATTAAGAACAGGGATGATCTTCAAATTACCATTACCATTATATCCTGGAACATAGAAGGCACTTAATATATGTTTGCTGAATAATGTGCATCAAGAACCTCCTCAGGGAAGGTATGAGAAAAGGACAAGCTTTTACAAATGATACTCTACAGCAGACCACATGTGTATATTAAACAATCATTCCTGGGTCCTCTGTATTAGTAATGGAAAAAAAAAACATATAATTCTAGGACAAGAAAGGATTTTAAAATTCCATCCAGAGAAGAGGTTTTTTTTTTTTCTCAGAACCAAAAAGAAGCATCAATTTAAATAAAAACCAAAGTTGGTAAAGAATTCTGTAATATTCACTTAACTTCAAGTGGCAACTTGGATAACATTGCTAACGCTATGAGTTTGGATTTAATTTTACCAGGTTGATAAGAATGAAGAGGCTGAAAATATTAATCAGTGTTTCTAATAACTAATATGATAGATACAGATATATACATACACATATAAAATGTTTATTCTTTTTGAAGCTTTATATTTAGCTTTTATTTTACTTCATTGGCTTTCTTCCCTTCATTTCTTCTGTTTTCTCACTGTGTACATTTAGAGGAGCTGATGAGAACATGAAGGGAGAGACATCTGACAAAGATGTTGGAAGTTGAACATGTCATCCAGGAGGGCTTCTGGCAAAAACAGAGGATTTGCACTGTTTTTCGAATGAGGGTAGGAAGGTAATTTGATATAGTAAGAGGAAGTTGTTTAGGGCATATGGGTCAAGTTAAAAGAAAATGTGATTACATAAAAACTATATATATATATATATATATATATATATAATGCAATTACATGTTATAATACAAACAAATATGAATATATAATAAATAAGTGTAACATATGTAATTATTTTAGGAAAAAAAGAAAAATATTCTGCTGATAGGTGGTGTGATCTAAAGAACCTATAGTAAATACATCTTAGTGAAGCCAAGGGACGAGAGGGGAGGGAAGGATGCAGTAAACTGAGAAGTAATGTGATGGCAGAGGGAGCAGGGCTTTAGAAAGCAGATGGATATAAAAGGAAAATCAACTTCAATTCTGAATCTCTTGGTCTATGAAATCTATATTTTGTTTGATTATTTTTATTTGCAGTTTAGCCTTACTCAGGCTGAGAGGATGTTCCATTTATTGAATATTTTCAATGTTCAATAATCCTAGCTCACCCCTTTTTCAGCTGTACCCAGATCCCTTTCCTCTTGTCAGCAAGGATAGATGTTTTATGAGTGCATTCCATGTGTCGCTTATGTTTGTCAGCCTCTTTGTTACTGGGCTGACAGCTTCACCTAAAGATCCTGCTGTTCCAGTTGCCCCCTCCTCTCCTCTCCTCTCCCCCTGCCTCCCCTGCCTCCATCATGGAGTTTTGGTTTTGTTTTTGTTTTTCTAGTCCCAGCTCATGAGAGTCAATCAGGGACAAGCTTATTGCTTCCTCCACTTGCCTGGGAGAGGCAAAGATCTAGTTTCTTCAAGTGCTTGTTTTTTTTCTTGCCTTGAGCTCTTGCCAAAGGGGCATAGATGAACCCAGGCTGCTTTGGATCCCGGTAACCTCAGGGCAGGCCAGGCTACATGAACAGCATCACCAGTGAAACTTTTTCATAGACTAGCACAAAGGGACTTCACTTCTGGCTCAGCCATCCTCTGGGTTAGACACAGAGGCTATTTGATTGGGGGGAGGGGGTGTTGAGGGGTTGGGGTAGAGGGTGGAGCATGAGGCAGGTTCAAGTAGAATGAAGGGGTGAGAGAAGAGGGGAAGAGTCTCCCAAGTGCAGAAAGCCTCCCCAGCTCTCCCAGCTGTTACCTCAGCCCAGAATGCATGTTCCCCAGCTTAATAACTGAAGCAAGAGTAATAAAAACGTCCTTACAACTGTCAAAACTAATCTGTTAATAGGAAAGTTTGTGGCAAGCCTCGGGTAGCTCCTATCTGTGGGGAAACAGGTTCCCTATTTAGAGAAAATGGAGCTGTTATCCTTAAGCAGAGAGATGCCCATTGTGGAGGTAATTACGAGGAGGCCCGCGCTGACCTGGCAATGAGGAAGTGTATCTAAATACCTGAAGTGAAGGAGAGAAGCTGAAATGAAAGGCGAGGCCCCATCTGCTAGGCTGTAATGATTGTGCTATTTGAAGGCAGAAAGGTTTGTCTGGAGCAGCTGGTTTCTCTCCAAGTGACCTTTTAGCATTTCTGCTTTTGCTGTCTGACAGATGTGTCAACTCAATAATTTCAAAAGCCCCTGAGTAAATAACCAATTGTGAGCAAGGGTGACCCAAAGCGATGACAAAACGGGAGCACACGGCACATTATGGAGCATAATACCTGCTGAAGGAAACGGGGATATTATCGGAAAGGAAAAAAACATTTTATTCTTTATTTTTGACTAAATGGCTTTCCTGCCCACAGATCAGTTGTTTTTGAAGAGGGGAAGAAAAGGGAAAATGTGAGGCAAGTGGAAGGGCATTGTGCTGGCTTTGTCCTTGGAACACTTTTATGAGCTGGTTGGCGGGCCTCAGGTGGTGTGTCAGCCCTCCAAATGGACTCCTGCTCCCTCACTCAGCACACAGCTGGGGAGAAAGACTGAAGGCCAAAGCTAATTGGCTTTGTGAATGATTGGGGGACTGGAGAGAGGTGACTGCAATCAGACCAAAGCTGATGGAGTTTAAAGTCTTCCAAATAGTTTTCAGAAAGTGATGTAGATGTTACTCTTAACTCCTGCCCAAAGCTGGAGGTGAGGGAGAGTGGGAGATTGTATGCCGGAGCAGTATACGCCCCAGTCCCCCTCTCCCTTTTAATATAGTAGACACTGTGCTTTGGATTAACACAATTACCTAATAACTTCCAGGAAGACACAATTGCACCCTTGAAGGGCAATCAGATTTACTAGGTGAATTCATATTTTGCTTGTTGCTTTTTTTAAAACCATTTTCCCATAGCCAAGAAAACCTATAACAAAGGTTACTCCCTGTCAAGTGTATTCACCCTCCCATGGGATAAGCTCTTTTATAAGGTGAATTTTTAAACACGGATGTCCAACTGCCCTTTCCAGTTCCCCTTAATGGTGAAAGTGTTAAACAAAGAATCCTTTCCCTCCCACTACTTCCTTTTAGGAAATCAAAGGGGGAAGGGCTGGTAAATATTTGATCATAGTTCATCAGAATGAAATTGAAGGTTGCCTTCAAAGGTAAATCAGGTGGCATTCTTTCAATTCAATTCAATAAACTTTTATTAAGCACCTACTATGTGAATACATAAAGATAAAAATGAAAAGTCCCTGCCCTGGAAAGCTGTATTCTACTGGGAAAAACATTACATATACAGATAAGTAAATATAAACCATACACAAATAAGCAAATACTGTATTCATATATTATTATAATGTTACTATATTTTGAAGTAAATACGTTATTAACAATATAATAAACAAATATTATATTAACAATGCCTAGCATATGATAGCCACTTAATAAATGTTTATTGACTGAAAAACTGGGGAGATCATGTAAGGAGGGTGTCATGTAAAAGATGAAACAAATTAAGGCTTAAATGGAACTCAAGATACTGACAAGAGAAGGAGAGTAGGAAGAATATCCCAGGTCAAGAGGACTATCTATGCAAAAGAATGGAAGTTAGGAATGGCAAGTCTGGTCTGGGAAACATCAAATGGGCCATTCTGGCTGGAAAACAGAGTATGTAAGAGGCAGTAACACAAAATACATGTCGAAAGACAAATTCAAGCCAGATTATGAAGAAATACAAAATGGAGAAATTTGTATTTTATTCTAGAGACAATAGGAAGCCCTTGGGGCTTTTTTGAGCAAGGAGAGACTTGGTCATCATCATTTTCACTGGATCATCCCTCCCCTAGGAAAGTCATTGTTGTAAGGCAAGGTAATGAGCAACTAGAAATCTATCTGATGAGATTTTTGTTGGCCATTAAATCCTGCTGTCACTACCTCTTTGCCAGAATTTATGTTACAGATTCAGAAATCAATCCATTATATGCTGATATTTGATCAATTAAATACAATGTCAGCAAACAACTGGCCGTGGTGGGAAAAGTTCTTAACTGGAGTTAAGAGATATGGTTTCAAATCCTACCTCAGATACCACTGTGTAGCTATGAGAATGTCACTTTACAACATTTTTTTTCACTATTTGCCACACAGGGTTGCCCTGGGAGAAGTGCTCTATATATCTTAAAGCACTATACAAATATGAGCTATTAAAAAATATTTGTTCATTTTAAAAAGGTTTGAAAATCTTTAAGGATCAAGGAAATGTAAAGGGTAAGAATACAGGACAAAGTCCAAATTCCTCATACTGTCATTCAAAGCCCTCCATAATCTAGCTTCCACTACTCCATAGGTCTGCAAAGCCACATATTACCACATTTGATGCTTATAACAACTCTTTGTGGTAGAGGCTAATATTATTCCCATGTTATAGATCAGGAAGGTAAGTGTGGGCAAAATTAAGTGACTTGCCCAGGATCACATATCTGAAAATTGAGGTGATACTCAAATTCAGGTTTTTGTGATTTCTGATCCTACTGCTCTATTTAGTACACTATCCAACCTTAATATCACTTGAATACAGTATGTTCAGTCTCAACCCCAAGCTTTATTTGGTGGGGGGGGGGGTTGGGGGGGGCACGGCTAGGTGGCGCAATGAGTACAGTACGAGCCCTGGAGTCAGGAGGACCTGAGTTTGAATCCAGCCTCAGACACTTAACACAAAAACTAGCCGTGTGACTTTGGGCAAGTCACTTAACCCTAATTGCCCTCCCCCCCAAAATAAATAAATAATATATTATTTTGTCCCAAATTGCAGGTAAAAGCAATGCTAAGATTTGGGTTGTTTGTTGTTGTTGTTTTTTAATTTTGAGTTCCAAATTCTACCCCTTCCTCCCAAACCTCCTCCCTGACACTGTAAGCAATTTGACATGGGTTATACCTATACAACTACATATATTTCCATAGTGGTCATTTTATGGAAGAAATTAAAAAGAAAAAGAGAG
>NW_027185779.1:5731712-5734812 GCF_028583685.1 Petaurus breviceps papuanus | reverse complement strand
GTCATACAATATTTCTGTTACTGTGTAGAATGTTCTCCTGGTTCTGCTCACTTCACTTTGTATCAGTTCATGTTAGAATTCCCAGGTTTTTCTGAAATCACCCTGCTCATCATTTCTTATAGCACAATAATATTCCATCACAATCATATACACGACTTGGTCAACCATTCCCCAATAGATGGGTATCCCTTCAATTTCCAATTCTTAGACACTACAAAAAGAGCTACTACAAATATTTTTGTACAAATGGGCTTTTTCCCTTTTTTTTTTAATCTCTTTGGTATACAGAGTTAGAAGTGGTATTGCTAGATCAAAGGTCAATCCCAAGCTTTTATTCATATTGTTCCCACCACTTGGACTATAATTTCCTCTCTCCTCTACCTCTCTAGTCATTTCCACCCTTCATATTTCAAGTTAAACTTGACCTCCTCCCTGATGCCTTCCCTGTCTACTTTGCCTGACTGTAAGGTAGACCTTCAAAGATCTTAAAGACTTTAAAACACCTTAAAAGGTCTCCTGCTACATCCAGAGCAGTGGGATCCTGGAAGTGAAACCTAGAAGGGGACAGGAGGGCATGTGGGAAAGAAAGGAGATGAGCACACAAACTTAAGTTAGGGTAGCCTGGGCAGACTCGAGAGCCTAGCAACTGCCCCAAGCCCCTCCAAAAGGCTATATTTTATTGAGGTTATTGATGACATGACAACACTCCAAAGTTGTACAAATCATAGCAACACTCCAAGGTTGTACAAAACATAGCACCTCTCCAAGGTTATACAAAACATAAGCAGAGATAAAGAAAAATATGTAAAGATTATATGGGTACATATTATTTAACTTTTTGGGCCTTTGTGTTGTCTTCATGATAAAGTGACATAGAATTTGGTCAAGAAATTTACCCTGGCCAGTTGCATTCCCATAGAAATATACTTGACTCCACAGTCATTCCTCTACTTTTGCAGAAGACATGTTTCCTAACATACAACTTTTGCTGTTTATGAGTTTAGTGGGGTTAAGCAATGGTCATCTGGTTTCCTGCAGTCTCCTTTTACGAGAAATCAAGCAGCTTAGGGAGGAAAGGGGCAGAAAATGTGTTTTTGTTTAAAGGGGGAGATTTATATTGTCAAATGACGTAAGATATTGCTACTGTTACAGATGAAAATTTTGAGCATAAAATAAATCTTTATCTTATATATTGTTAATATATGTGTATGAATAAACATAGCTTTCAGACAGGAGTGAGGCAGTTTGGGAGTATGAAGGATCTATTGTGTAAAATAGAAAGACTTGGGGCAGGTAGGTGATGCAGTGAGTAGAGCACCAGCTCTGGAGTCAGGAGGACTTGAGTTCAAATCTGACCTCAGACACTTGACACTACTAGATGTGTGACTTTGGGCAAGTCACTTAACCCCAATTGCCCTGCCTTCCCCCTCCAAAAAAATAAATAAATAAAGACTCAAATGTTTTTGCCTTAGAAAGAGTTTAAAATTATAAAGAGGTAAAGCTTTTATATATCAAAAACTAGAAAAATATGAGTGTAAAAAAACATAGTTCCAAGATAATAAAAAGATGAATACCATATAAATGTTGGAATAAAAGTGAATATATGTGTTTTATGACTAAAGAGAATAAAACTTTTAAAAATGAGGAAAATATAAACACAGAGACTAAGATATGATTTAAAAGGATTAGTGATTTGATATAGGAGATTTGGGAATTGTAGCTTTTTAAGTGGGAGTTTGGGAGGTTCTCATTTAAGCCCTTGAAGTGTATAGGAACCTGAGAAGAAAGAAAAGATGGTTTTTATGGGACCTGTGACTGTTAGAAGGAATCAGCTGAGAGATGCACTTCAGCACCACTTGAGATTGGGGAAAAGTGAACTTTGTCATACCAGCTCTATGTTACCACCTCTGGCTTGAGAAAAAGAAACAGAAGAGGCTTTGCAGCTGCTCTGGTATCCTGGTGAGCGGACTTCAAGAATCAACTAGAGCTATATTGCTGTGAGCTACATTCTAATTGGACAACAGGCATCCATCCAGAGAAGAGAAGAAAATTTCCTCAGTTAAATAGTGGTAAGGATGAACAGTCAGGCAGTGAATGGAGAAAAAGTTTCTTATGGTACAAATGTTGCCAGATGGGAACAGTCACGTTGAAGCCTACAGTTCAGTTATGAGCTACCATAAGCACAAGAGTTTTCCTTCCTCTATGTTTTCCTACCAGGCCCCTGTTAATGTATGTCTACATTTCCCTGTAGATACTGAATACATCAGTGGGAAAGTGTGACTTAGGTTTTAATGTGTATTGTGTTGTGCTTTATTATTTATTCATTTGGTTTAATATATTAGTATCTATAATGTTTTTTGGTTTTATTGATAAATAAATGCATATGTTTAAGATCTAAATATGCCATTATTGTGAGTGGCTCGTCTTGTCTCATAAACTGGGTGGATGCAGCATACTGTGAGTTACTGATTTTGTAGATCAAAAATGCATTGGATTTTGGAGTATGCAACAGAAATCTGTTTCCCTTAAGAAGGTTAGCCCTAATACTCTAAGAGTGTTTGTATATAATGATGTGGTGTTATTTTATCTCTGGAATCTTATAACTGTTAGTGTGAGAATAAGTTAGTGTAGGTAAATAGTGCAAAATTAGTATGGTTTCTACCATGCCCTATGCAAAGAGAAATAGGATATATGTTTTGTAACATTGTGGAATGTCCATGTGAAGGCACTGCCCTCCCAGGCACCCACATTTTCACATGTTACACTACTTTCATAATAGCTTACATTTATATATTTTAAAGTTTATAAATCCCTTAATCAAAAGCCTATGAGGGAAGCAGTATTATTACTTATTATTATATCACCCTGCCCTGATTTATAGAGGAAAAAAACTGAACTTCAGAAGTCAAGTAACTCGCCCATGGTCACAATTACAAAGGATCAGAGCTGGGATTTGAACCAAGATATCCTGATTCCATGTCCAGTATTCTTTTGACCACAACACCCTACCTCCTTTGATCTCTTCTTTCACTGGAAGAGGAAGGAAGGAAAGGAGAAAGGAAGGAAGGAAGGAAGGAAGGAAGGAAGGAAGGAAGGAAGG
>NW_027185779.1:5636158-5731612 GCF_028583685.1 Petaurus breviceps papuanus | reverse complement strand
GAAGGAAGGAAGGAAGGAAGGAAGGAAGGAAGGAAAGAAGGAAGGAAAGAAGGAAGGAAGGAAGGAAGGAAAAGACAATCAAAGAGGTGCTTTTTAATGTATGTTCAAAGCAAAAACACAAGATCTAGGACTACTGAATGGAGCAGATAGTATAATGTTAAAAGGTTACCAAAACATAGAATTTCACAGCTAACAAAGCCCTTAGAAGCTATCTAGTGTAACTTTTTGCCTGACAGTTAAATCATGTGCAACACATTTCATTAAGGTGAAAACACAGGATTTTTAATGCTATAATAGCAGCTGATTGTAAAATACATTATTTTTTATTTACCAAAGAAAATTTTTTCAAAAAAACTGAAACTTAATTTTTTAAATTAAATTTAGTTAAATATAACAGTTAATTTTTTTAAGTTAAGGTAATTAACTGCTATACTTTACAGACTTAAAATGAAATGCAAATTTCTTATTTTTAGTACTGTTTTATTTATAGTACTACTTGATTCCCATATTACTTCTATTACTGTCATCAGAAAGAATGATTTGGGTAGATGAGGAGGAGATAATCTTAAAATGAAATTGAAATCCTAAATAAAGATGATGGTAAATGTTCAAGTCTACAGACTCAATGTAAATATATCAGAGTACAAAGCACTTCCAGATATAGACCCCCAAACAACTCCTGACAATCTCTGAGAAAGTGAGGAAACAAAGAATGGCAGAGGTGCCAAAAGCCTGGAGATGGGTAAATATTCTGATTTTCAACAACAAAAAGTAGATTTAGGAAATTATAAATTGGTAAAATTGACACTGGCCCCATGCAACATTCTAGAGAATATTTTTAACTGATAACTTAGAAGCCTTTTAAAAGAAAGAAGCAATCACTAGGAGCCATCAAGAGGTCATAAGAACATGTTACGATAAAATAACTTCATTTCTCTTTTTTATTTTTGATGTGCAATCTTAACTGTAAGAGGAATTTTGTAGACATGGTATAGCCTAATTTCAGTCACACATTTGTCAGTATCTCTTGTGACATTCTTGTAGATAGGATTAAGAAACATGGGCCACATGATAGTATAGTTAAATGGATTCAGCTCAGTGAACAGCTATATTCAGACTGTTGATGAAGGGATTGCTATCAATCTGAAAGAAGGTCTCCAGTGGCATTTTGAAAGGTTCTGTTCTTGGCTCTATTATAGTGAACATTTTTATCAATAACCTGAATGAAGACACATTTGCAGAGGACACAAAGCTGGGAAGAATAATAAGTTAGATGATGGAATCAAGCTTTTCAAATATCTCTGTGGATAGCTCTAAGTAATAAAGGGTGAAAACTAACAAGATGAAATTTATCCAGGAAGAAAGGAGACTTGCATTTAGTTTCAGAGAATGAATGAAACATATAGAGGATAGGAAGATAATGTTAAATAAGCAATTCATGTGAACAAAGATCTGGGAGGTTACTTTAATGCAAGTTCAAAATGATTAAAAAATATAACCTCAAATTTCAGTAATGTCAAATATGCATTTATTAAGCACCTGCTACATTCCAAGCACCAATGTAGACCCTGGGGATACAAATACAAAATAAGATTGTCCTTCAAGGAACTTCCATGCTACTAGAAGGATGTAATGTATTCATGGAAAAGTAAATACAGGATATACATAAATTAATACAAAGTGATTTTGACAAAGGGATGAGTGGTGTACACCAAATATCTTTGGATAAGGATGGTGATCCAGCAAAAAAGATAGGGTAGTATTAAGAAAGGTGGGGGAGGAGGAAGATCAGGAAAGAGCTTTGTCAGGCAATCCCAGGGAGCAGAGGATGATAGATTGGTCAAAAGAAATCAAATGCTTCAGAGAAGTAAAGAAGGATAAGAACTGAGAAAAGGTCATTTGTTGATTAACAGATCAGTGGTAACCTTAGAGAGCAGTTTCAATTGAGAGAAATGATCAGATTGTGAGAGACTGAGAAGAAAAGAAACTTCAATCAGTTCTTTTTGGGAGTTTAACTGTGAAGGGAAGGAGAGAAATAGGTGATAGCTTGAGGGGGTTGGTCAGATCAAATGAAGGATTTTTAAGAATCAGGGCCACATGGCCGTGTTTGTAAGCAATAGGGTCAATTATAGAGTCAAAATTTGGAAGGGAGAAAAGTAAGGGCCATTGCAGGGGTGATGGGAGAGATGAAATGACTGGACATTGTTCTATCCTTTTACTGTCTCCAGTTCATTCTCCTTCCTCTCAAGGACTTCAGTGACTGATTCACATCTTCCTCTCAACCCCATACCCTCCCTTACCCTAGGGAACTTCAAGATGCATGTTGATGTTCTCTCTAACCCTCTAACCTCTCAGTTCCTAAATCTATTCAACTACTGTCACCTACTCCTCTACTGAGCTAGCTAGGTGGTGCAATGGATAAAGCACTGAACCTGGAGTCAGGAAGATCTGAGTTCAAATCCAGCCTCATACACTTACCAGCTATGTGATCCTGGGCAAATCACTGTAATGGTAATGGGAATTTGAAGATCTTCCTTCCTACCTTTCTAGTCTTCTTACACCTTACACCTGAGCCTCCCCTTCCCTCCAAACACACACATGCACATGTGCACATACACACATGACAGGTATACCACACAAACATGCCACATACCATATTTACATGCACATCACACATATGAACACAAACACGTGTGCACACATACAATACATACACACATTCTACAACACAATGACATCGTCTTTATTGTTGGTCCTTGAATAAAGCACTCCACCTCCAGATTGTGGCTGTTCCCCTTGCCTGGAATACTCTCCCTCCCCATCTCTGCGTCCTGGTTTCCCTGGCTCCTTTCAAGTCCCTTCTAGAGCCATCTCCTAGAAGAAGTCTTTCCTGATTCCCCTCTATGCTAGTGCCTTCCCTCTCTGGTTATCTCCAATTTACCATATATATATATATATATATATGGCTGCTTGAGTGTTGTTTCTCCATTAGACTGTGAGCGCAATGACAGCAAGGACTGTCTTCCTTTCCTTGTATCACCAGCATTTAGCACAGTGTCTGGCACATAGCAGGTCCTGAATAAATGCTTTTTTGACTGACTGTCTTCATTTTACCATCTCCATACTATCAAAAACAGTAAACTGTTTCATCAGATTATAACTACCTATCATTCCCTATCTCTCCATAACTTAGTCCTCCTAAATATATTCTTTATCCTAGCTGTGCCCTTCAGGGTCTCGACTTCTTAGTACTATGCCATGTCCTATTCTAACTTCACTTTTTTCTTACTTCTCAATCTCAACCCTTGAGTTAACTGCTTCAACCCCATACTCTCCTCTATTCCTAAATCCCTTATTGCCTTATACTATTGCAGCTCATGCCTCACCATATCTAATCCTGAATCACTTCTACAATTGGCCTCATCCATTCCTATTCAAGCATGGCTGAATGGACTCAGAGGAAAATATATAGCCATATTGATGAGGTCTATTGTAAATTTAGGTAATTGGTAGACGAAATTTCAATGGGACCCTTATTGGAACAATGCAGTCCTTGTTGATTCCTATTCCACTGTGCACAGAAGTGGCTCTAACATCTTTTCTCCTCAAGGCTCCAACACTAACTTCTCCTTGCCCCTACCCTCACAGCTAAGGACTTTGCCTGCTACTTTACTAAGAAAACAGAGGTCATGCACTACCTCTCTTCTCAATTCCTCAACTTCATTCTTCCCTATCTTTCTTCCTTTATTCCAGCATTTGATAAAGATGTGATCCTTCTTCATGTACTTGTGATCCCATCCCTTCCCAACTCATTCAGAAAACTACCATCTCTCTTTAATTTTTCAGCCTCTTCCCTTCTATTGGCTCATTCTCTGTTGGCTCCATACATGCTAATTTCCCTTATTCTTAAAATTCCCTCACTAGACTCTACCACAATGACATAGAGAAAGGCAATGTGGCATAGAAAATAGAGTTCTGGACTAAGAGTCAGGAAGATCTATGTCCATATCCTGCCTCTGACATTTATTAGCTGTAAGAGGCTGAACAGTACTTTACTAGCTTGGGCAAGTAATTTAACTGCTCTAGGCCTCAGTTTCCTCATCTGTAAAAAGGTAGAGTTGTACTAGCTGGTCTCTAAGATCCCTTCTAGCTTAGATCTGTGATCCTATGTCTTGTATCAAGATATTGTCTATATCTCGTCTCCCTTTTGTAGTCAAATTTTTAGAAAGAGCCATTTACATTTGTTGTTTCCTTTTCCTTTTCTCTCCTGTCTTTGCAGCATTTGACACTGTTAGCCAGCCACTTCTCCTGGGTATCGTCTCCTTTCTGGGTTTTCATAATACTAGATTTTGCCTTCTACCTTCCCTCTTCTCCTCAGACTTATTTTATGGATTTCATCTGTATCATTCTCCCTAACTGAGAAGTTACTACAATGCCCCCCCACACACACACACACCAGAAGACATAGAGAAACATAAAGTTACTACGCTCTTTTTCAAATCAAGAAAAGACCAAATAAAGAATAAATAATTGTCTTTATAAATCTATTGCTTTTTTATGAAATAAAGTGAATGGGGAATTTAAAACTGTCTTCCACCTTCCTGAGCTAGTCTGGGTCCTTGTTAATAAGGTCAAAACCTTTTCTTTGTTCTAGTTCCTCAGACACAATCTGCCACTGCTGAAATGAAGCCATTAAAAAGAAATCCCAAATCAAGGCTGCCTAAGCTCACATATCACACACTACAGCATATGTACAAAGTGCAAACCTATTATTTTGCACCTGGTGCTGTACTAGCAGAGTCCATACAAATACACAAACAGATATTTTGACAAAGACAGTATTGGTTGGTGTACAGAAAAACTCTGAATATCCAGTGACTTCTTATTTGAACACACACACACACACACCCATACATACACACACATGCACAAACCCTTTCTTCAGATGAATTGTTACACAGTAAATCTGTAATGACTTTTCATTTTCATTCTTTCCCCAAGCACACCATTGGCCTCTGTTATATGCAGAGCCAGAGTGCATCTGTCTCCCTTAGCACTGTCACCCAGGTTCTATAAAATCATATTACAAAATGTGGGTCAGTGATCACTGAGTCATGTAATTTATCAAGACAATACCCAGATGTGCTGTTGAAGTTCCTTCTGCTATGATGCAACCTCCAGGTTTAAACAACAATCTAATGCTGGTCATTCTTCAGAAACAAAGATCATTTTTTACACTAAAAAACCCTCAATCACCACAGCTTCTCTAGTAAATTAATCCTTTGATGTCTCAATATTTTAAAAGATAATCTGTCAGTGAAAGGTAATGGAACACCTCCGTTTGAAGAATACATCATTTCGTCTAGATGACTCTAATCAAGTCTCTAATGGTTCAGAGGTAAAGAACTCAAGAGTTCAGTTACCCCAGCTCCCTCATTTCACAGAAAAGGAAACTGGACAAAAAAAGAAGTGAATTCCATAAAGCTCATTAGTGGACAGGCTAAGACTAGATCTCAGGTCTCCTGAGTCCTAGGACAGTGAAATACAATGCACACACAGAACATCAGAGTTGGAAGGTAACTCATCAACCATGTAGTCTAAATAATACCCAGAAGGAATCCCTACTTAAAATATCGATCAATCAATCAATCAATTGAAAATCCATGGAAAAACCCTCCCTTCTCTCTCCCCTCATTTCTCCTTATTGTCATGCAACTCAACTTTGGGACAAAGGACAGGTGGTACAGTGACTTTCACCATAGTTTCTTTATCCTTCATTTCTGCATTTTGTGTAAGTTCCTACCAACATCAAAATCTCTGAATCTCCCTCCAATTGAAAGCACACTTCTTACAAATATCATCAGTCATTTAATCAGACACTTAAATGTAACCTTCCCCAATCAAATCAACAGACTTTTGACTATTGTCATCATTTCTGGGTAAGAAAAGAGTGCAGACCCACTGAGGACAATAACTAGAGGAGAGTAGCCAGAATCATAAAGTGTCTTCCAAGAGATTTCATTAAAAAATTAGTTGAAAGAAATTAGGTTATTTAGTCTGAAAAAAATAGAGTTATTTTAATAAACTTAAATTTTAATAACTTAATAAGTTTAATAAGTTATTTTGATAACTTAAATAAGTTATTTTAATACAAGGTCTATCATGTGAAGGATGGATCAGACATTCTGTTTCAACTTAGAAGGCAAAACTGAAAGCAAAGGGTGAATTTGCTGAGAGGCAGGTTCTTTTTCTCTTGCTATGAGGAAAAAAGACATATTAACATTCAAAGCTTCAAGATACAATTGTTTCTTATAGGTTAGGATCTTCAAGTAGAGGCTGGAAAACTACCTGCAGAGGATGTTTGTTATCAAGGTAACTCTTGCTTGGAGTGGCTAGATGGCACAGTGCATAGAGCACCAACCCTGGAGGCAAGAGGACCTGAGTTCAAATATGACCTCAGACACTTAACACTTACTAGCTGTGTGACCTTGGGCAAGTCACTTAACCCCAACTGTCCAGTCTTCTGCCCTCCAAAAAGAAAAAGAAAAAAAAAGGTAATTCCTGCTCAACTATGGGTTAAATCCAAAGGAATGCTGGAACCAGCTCAAACTGGCTTACCGGAGTCAATTGTTAAACTTTCAGAGTGAGCATTTATACCTCAAAAATATGATGACAATAACAAGAACAACTATAATAGCTACATTTATTTTTAAATTTTATTTATTTGTTTAATTTATTAAATAAAACAAGCATTCCCATTACATAGAAGAATAAAAAAAGATAATCACACGTGAAATTGCAAATCTATTATGTACAACTTGCTGTTCCTTTTAAATATAAAATAGTTATCATGTAACTTTCTTTTTCTCCTTCCCTCCCCCACCATGCCCTAGAAATGGCTACCATTAGACACAAATATGTGTGTGAGTGTGTGTGTGTGAGAGAGAGACAGAGAAAGACAGAGAGAGAGAGAGACAGAGAGAGAGAGAGGGAAATGGGGGAGAGAGATGGAGAGAGAGAGAGAGAGAGAGAGAGAGAGAGAGAGTGTGTGTGTGTGTGTGTGTGTGTGTGTGTGTGTGTGTGTGTGTAAAATCATTCTATATGTACTTCTTTCTCTGGATGTGCATAGCAATTAGCTAGTATTTATATGATGCTTACTATGAACAGGTATTTGTGCAATTATTACCCTCTTTGATCCTCATGGCAGCTCTAGTAAGGAAATACTATTATTAGCTCCATTTTACAGATGAGGAAGTTGAGGCAAATAAGAGTTAAGTGACTTGCTCAGCTAGTGTCTGAGGCTGAATTTGGACTCAGGTCTTCCTGACTTCATGCCCAGCACTCTATCCACTGAGCCACCTATTTGCTCAGAAACAGGAAAATTCTACAAATCGGAGGCTGATTTATTGTTTTGTCAATTGCCCAGACTAAAGAGAGTGATGGAGAAAATATTAGTGATGCAAATTAAACTTATGTATCATGTGTACTTTTTGGGAGATCTAGTTATTAAACATTTGCAAGCCTACCACTGGATTTAGACTGGGTGTTCCTACAACAATACATTTCTCTTTCTCTGTGTATTACACAGTAAATAAACTGTTCAGCATAACCCACAAAAAAATGCATTTTTAAGGAAAAATGACCCAAAAAACCATGCTCACATAGTCATAATGATTTGTAATAATAATAGTATTATAGTAATGTAATAATAATATTATATAATAATAAAATTGTTATATTGTTAATAATTATATAATATTAATTGTAATGACATAAAATAAAATTATAATATATTATTAATGATGTTGTTGTATTAATTCTATTAATTGTAATAATAATAACTTTAAGAGGTAACATTTATGTTAAGGGAGAGAGAGAGAGAGAGAGAGAGAGAGAGAGAGTGTCTGTGTGTGTCTGTGTGTGTGTGTGTAAAATCATTCTATATGTACTTCTTTCTCTGGATGTGCATAGCAATTAGCTAATATTTATATGATGCTTACTATGCACAGGTATTTGTGCAATTATTACCCTCTTTGATCCTCATGGCAGCTCTAGTAAGGAAATGCTATTATTAGCTCCATTTTACAGATGAGGAAGTTGAGGCAAATAAGAGTTAAGTGACTTGCTCAGCTAGTGTCTGAGGCTGAATTTGGACTCAGGTCTTCCTGACTTCATGCCCAGCACTCTATCCACTGAGCCACCTATTTGCTCAGAAACAGGAAAATTCTACAAATCGGAGGCTGATTTATTGTTTTGTCAATTGCCCAGACTAAAGAGAGTGATGGAGAAAATATTAGTGATGCAAATTAAACTTATGTATCATGTGTACTTTTTGGGAGATCTAGTTATTAAACATTTGCAAGCCTACCACTAGACTTAGACTGGGTGTTCCTACAACAATGCATTTCTCTTTCTCTGTGTATTACACGGTAAATAAATTATTCAGCATAACCCGCAAAAAAATGCATTTTTTTAAGGAAAAATGACCCAAAAAACCATGCTCACATAGTCATAATGATTTGTAACAATAATAGTATTATAATAATGTAATAATAATATTATATAATAATAAAATTGTTATATTGTTAATAATTATATAATATTAATTGTAATGATACATAATAAAATTATAATATATTATTAATGATGTTGTATTAATTCTATTAATTGTAATAATAATAATAATAACTTTAAGAGGTAACATTTATGTAGCACTTCCTATGTGCCAGGCACTGTGCTAAACACTTTGTAGTTAGATTTGGTTCTCACTAACAACCTTGGGAGGCAGGTGCTATTATTATCCCCATTTTACAGATGAGGAGACCAAGACAAACAGAGGTTAAGTGACTTGCCCAAGGTCATACAGCTAGTAAGGGTCTGAGACTGAATTTGAATTCAGGTCTTCTTGACTCCAGGCCCAACATTCTATCCAATGCACCACCTAACTGCCCCCACTGTAGTGAAAACAGCACTGAATGTAGTTAGAAGACCTGGGTTAAAGAGCTGTCTCTGTTACATACTAAGTCACATATCCTTGGGCAAGTTCTTTAACTTTTCTGATCCCCAGTTTTCATGTCTATGTCTACCTCACAATCTTTTTTATAAAAATTAAAGTAGATAACTTATCTACTTTGTGATATGTGGCCCCCAGGGATACTTGTGTATGGTTAAATGTCTCCTTTCTTTTTCATTTTGACCCCTGGCTATATATTGACCTAGAAAACCATGCATTATATTACCTATATCCTACTGTATTTTTATTTATTTTATTTTTAAGAAGTCAGAAGCTAGTATTTGACTCTTCTCTGTAGACTACTAAAGGATAGAAAAATCAGTCCTGCTGAATGACTCATTGAACAGCATTACAAGGGTTTAGTTGACCATCTCTGTCTAGAATTATCTATAGACATACAAGACAGAGAAGAAAATAATCTAGATGCCCGTCTAGCTGTACCTATATTGTATGTTTTTTGACCCAAAGCTCAACTGTTTTATAAACACCATGGAACTGGACTAACGTAAATTCTTATCTTTATTAAAAAATTCAAGTGAAGAAACTGTGGTGTATGTTTGTGGTAGAATACTACTTTGCTATAACGATGAGCTCGATGATTTTAGAAGGGCATGGAAAGACGTAAAAAAATGAAGAGCAAAGTGAGCAGAAACAAGAGAACACCGTATACAGAAACAGCAATATTGTTTTAAGAATGACTTGAGGCAACTAAGTCATTTTTACAATTATAAATACACAAGTTAAAAATAAAGGACATATGAAGAAAGACACTATCTGCATCCAGAGAATGAACTGATAAACAGAAGTGTGCATAGAATAATTTTGGGTTGTACAGATATACCTATTTGTGTCTAATGCTAGCTGTCTCTAGGGAAGGGAGGAGGGGAAAAAAGAAAAAAAGATTTATATGATAATTTTATTGTATATTTGGAGGGAATAGCAAGTTGTACATGGCATATTTGCAGTTTCATGAGCAATCATCTTTTTTTATTTTAGTGTGTTATAGAAATGCTTGTTTTGTTCTATGAATTGAAAATAATTTTTTAAAAATTTAATAATGTTCTGTATGTATATATTTGTAGCTATGTAAATGTATATATTTATAGCTATAGAGAAACATATCTAAACTTTATTGTGGCCTTCTGGGGGGAAGGGGGTTTGGGGAGAGGGAAAAAAAGAATAAGTTAAAAAGTACCCAGTAGAGAACAAAAGAAAACTTACAAGGAGGCAGAGAAAAGATAGACAATTTTCAACACAACGAGTATTATTTATCATATAGGCTTTCCTGAAATGAAAATTTATTGTTGCTTATTTTGAATCCTCTCAAGTTCTGCTATATGCGTGACCTTTTTTTTCTTTCTAACTTTATATTTAAGTTCTAATATTTAAGTTTATGATATATTTATGCTTTTTTTCCTCTATTCTGTATTTGTGTTCTGGCATTTGAGTCTAAAATAAAATTTTTTGTTTATTAAAATAAATTAATTAAAAATAATTAAAAATTTAAAAAATAATTAAATGTATTAAAATAAAATTAAAAATTTTTTCATTTAAAAAAAAGAAGTGATGAAGAGTAATGGATAAAGCATTGACCCACAAGTGAGCTCCTTGAAAATAAGGACTGTTTTTTGCCTATCTTTGTATTCCCAGCCCTTAGTACAGTGTTGCGTATGTAGTAAGCTAATAATAAATACTAGTTGACTGACTGACTCTAAGTCAGGAACATCTGGGTTCAAGGCCCACCCTCTGATACACATTGGTTTTGTGACCCAGGTCAATCACAACCTCTCTACCTCGGGCAGTTCTCTATGATTATAAGTTTCAGAACAGATATTAATTTGCATAGAAAGAGTTTCCTATACCAATTAAACCATAGGGCAAGGCAAAAACAAAATAAAATAATTGAGATCACAGGCCTGTGTCATATAAGTTTCAGAATGTAGATTAGTCTCTAGGACATTGAGATGTTGATCAATTGTAAAAGTGCTCCTTCCAGGATAACTGAACAACAATAAAACCTTTAGAATCATCTGGTCTGGCACTATCTGTCATTTTTTTTTTGAGGGAAAGGGAAAGAAATGCATTTTTTCATTCACTCAATTAATTTGGTAAGCATTTATTAAATACCCCTTATTTGTAAACATTCTTAAAATTCACCAAGTAAAGGAAGCAATGATCTTTCTCTGATAACAATCATTGCTAAGGGGGGGGAGGGGATAGTTACATGGTATTCTTAAAGTCTAAAGAATACCCTACTCTTTCGGTTTAAAAAGTGATCTTGACTTAGGAGGGGGCATGTATATGTGCCAAAATATGTCAGAGGACATGTGGAATCAGAGGACCTGTGTCCAAACCCCAGTTTTTCTAGTAACTACCTGGGACAGCTTGGTTACCCATACCTCAGGTTCCTCACTGATAATATAAAGAAGTTGAAGCTCATAGCCTTGAAGATTCCTTTTAGGATCTATGCTCCTAAACTCCTTTAATTTTATGATACAGTGTTTTTTAAGATGCAATCCTTACCTGGATAGTTTTGCAAAATTAAGATATTATATAAACATACAAAATTATATAAAAGGTTTCTTGTCTCATGCCTAGTTTTATTGATATTATGTCTTTGTCCTGTCATATCAACATACAAAAACTCTAAGAGTGGGACAACAGAGTTGAAGGGGAAAATCTGGATAATTCAAAACAAGAAAATCAGTCCTTGAATAATGAATACTTGGTTATACGTTGCTATATGTATACAATGGCATACATATTGTCTTTAAAATGTTTCATCTTAAAAACTGCCTGTTTAAAACATGCCCACCATCAATACAATAATTACAAATAGTAAAGATATTTTGAGTCCCAAGACAAATACATGACCACGTCCAGATTGGTTTCAAAGCTCTGTGAGCAGCAAGGAAGTTGTGGATTCTGACTTCAAAAAGCTACAAATGTAAGTATTATGATAATCAGGTCTTTATTTTATATTGTAAATCTAGAGTTGTCATATTATAACCCAATGCAAAGATGAAGCTATTAAATCAGTTTTCAACAAGATTACCCTATGGAAAAAAAACGAGAGAGAAGACAGAAAGAGGAGAGAGACAGAGAAGGGAGAAAGAAGATAGAGAGGAGACAGACAGACAAACAAATAGAGATCTGTGGTCTATGTATGCCTAATGTGGGAATTCTATATCACCTCATTTAAAAAGATGTCTTCCTGTCTAAAGTCCTTGTCAGGCCACTAGTTTCCATAATCACACACACACACACACACACACACACACACACACACACACACACACTTATTGGGAAATTTATCCAAAACCAAATTTTAATGAATGGTGCAGTCAGTCAAGACAAGTGTTTTAAGGTGGGTCAACCATGAGTAATCCATTTTCCTGTTTCCTTTGGGAATTACATTAAAGAGGCTAACTCTTAGTATTAAAATTATGCAGTTTGGAGGTTTGGGGTGATGACTTAGTGCTATTTTCTAGATTACTTCAGTCATTATCAAAACTGTAAACAAATGACCTGATTAGGACTTGGTTGGTTATCACTGTGCACTCATCTTTTTATTTTAAGACAAATTGGTCGTCCTTCCCATATCTGATGAGAGTAAAGGTGGGGTCATTAACTAATGTGGGGGAAAAACATTATTAATTATATCTTACTTCTCTCCAGGGGTTCCAGATGCAGCCATCATCCAAGAAAAAGTGGAACCCTTAGCCTTTTGTAGGTAAGGCAAAACTTCTTGTTATTGTTTTATCAGTCATGTCCATCTCTTATTGACCCCATTCAGGGTTTTCTTGGCAAAGATATTGGAATGATTTCCCATTTCCTTCTCCAACTCATTTTACAGATGAGGAAACTAAGGCAAATAGGGTTAAGTGACTCGCCCAAGGTCACATAGCTGGTAAGTGTCTGAGGTCATATTTGAACTCAAGTCCTCCAGACTCTAGGATTAGCACTATGTCATTCACTGTGCCACCTAGCTGCCATAAAGCAAAACAGATGACCTAAATAAGGTACAAGAGACAACATGTGTCAGAAAGTATTAAAAAAGAAGAAGAAAGGATTGCACACCACCCTTCTACTCTCCATCCACACCAGCCCTGGGATGAACATTACATGATGTCTTGGGTATTTTCTGATACCCTTACTAAAATGGTCATTCTCCTAAGGAGTTGCTATTGAGGTGAATAGAGGTCTTTTTCCTTCCTTAAGAAATTCTCCTGAGGATTATTACTGGTGATGCTTTTACTTGATAGCTGCACCCAACTCTCTCTTCCCAACCTTTGTTTAAGACATAGTCTCTTTGTGGGGGAAGGAGGGATGGGAAAGGTTCACAGCTGCAGAATACTGCATGTATTATCAGATTTTGGATGTTTGTTAGTTTTGCTGATTTTTTTCTTTTTCTTTATTGTGAGATGGCTTTCAGAGAGAAAGACGCAGTGGCAAATGTAGGTGATGTAAGAATGAAATACATAAAATCTATTTTTAAAAAACACTCAGAATTGCTCCTACACCCATTCCAGAATCACTTCCATTCAGTGTGTTTGAATATTAGTAAGAAAGTATACCTCAATGCAAAGTAAACAGAATGGAGAAGGGAGTCCTGAGACAGACATGTTATATAGTTACAAAGCTATCATCAACTTGACCCCCAACACCATCACCCTAACACCTGTGCAGGAAGCGTGAGCTGTTGGAACAAAAGAAAATTTCAATCTGCTTTGAGCTTCTCTTCCCAGAAACAATTGTTAGAGGTAATGATTATTTATACATCAGTGAAAATAGGTGCCTCTTTCTTCAAAGAACCTGATGTTCATCAATAAACCCTAAAAGACCAACAGAAAACAATATCCTGAAGAATATTTTGCAAGGGAGATGGCCACCTAATCACAGGATTCCAGGGTTGGAAGGGACCTCAAAGACCATCTAAAAGACAAAGGACACTCTCATCAATCCTTAGCTTCCTGTGATCTCCAGATGGTGTAGTAAGAGAGGAACTGGGCAATAAAAAAGTATTGGAAAAAGGCTTGGGTCTAAAGTTGGAGGGCATTAGTTCGAATCCTAATTCTGCAACTTATTAGATATGTAAAAAAGACCTAGCACGTAGAACTATGACCTTTCCTTCCCCCAACCCCAGCCTGCTGAATGTCCAGATGCCAATGGGCTTTAAGGGACCCAGCAGGAAGAGGACCCAGGGATTCCACCTCCTTCCCTAACCCAGCCCCCATTCTGCAGTTTCAACCAAGAATCCCATTCAAAGCTCTATGCTGATTTCCCCCACCTCCATCCTACATCTATCTGAAGTCACCCAGAGATCTATGCGCCTTCAACCCTCGGACCCACTATCCATTTCCCAGCAATCAGTGGCAGACATCATCTCCCCTGCCATCATCCCCACCCAAAATTCACTAGGTCTTATCATCTACTACCCTCCAGACTCATTGCCTTTCCCATCTGCCCTGAGGCTGAAGCACTTCCTATAGTGCTGTCTCTCCTACCCAGAAAATGCATTCCTCAAAAGCAGGGACTGTCTTGTTTTGCTCTTTGTAACCTCAGTATTTAACATGGTGCTTGACACATACTGAGCCCTAACTTAAAGCTTTTCCATTATATTCCGTGTGCGATTTTGTACAAGTCTTGTTTCTCTGGACTTTACTTTCTTCATCTATAAAATGAGAAGGTAGGGCTAGAATGGTTAAGGTCCCAGCCATCTCTAAATCCTTAAATATAAAGATACTCTTTTAAATATTAGAATTAGTTCCACCACCACTTTGATTTCCAACTTTAACTCTCAAAACAATAATCAATAAAATGCTACCACTGCTTCTGGAAAGGATATGACAATGGACTGCTCTATGACTTCCTTTATAATCCCTGTGGCCCTCCAGACCAAACCCCTAATTCTCTAATCACCATTCCCTTATATATGGTGTTTCTTCCTATCAGCATATAAGTGCCAAGAGGGCTGTCTTATTTTTGTGTTTTTATCCTCAGCTATAGCATAGTGTCTGGCATATAGCAAGCACTTAATAAATGCTTATTCACTCATGCATTTATTCATCTCTACTTCCACAAGAAGTCTAGAATTTCAGACCAGATTCAATTAAAATGAACAGAATTCAGCTTAGCAGACATTTGCTCATCACCCACTATGTGCAAGGTTCTGTGCTACATATTGAGAGATACAAAAATATACAGCTAATGATTAGTAGATCAGGCACTTGATCCCAATGCTTTTTTCATATTGTGCTACAAAGCTCTGATACTCAATAGCTATATGACCATATACAAGTTCTGAGTTTCAATTTCTGGATCGTGTAGAAAATATTGAAACTGTGAATGTCAAAGGAGGAGAAGTTGCTGGGCTATAGTGGTAAAGAGAGTATTCAGAAGTGGCAGTGGGAAGCAGAATATTCTGACTCCCCTTCCAGGAAACAACATGGCAGGAGGAATGGGGAAAGAACAGGCAATGATGGGGAGATGAACCAGAGATGCAGTTTTGTCAGGGAGAGTCAGGTCTCGGGAACCACTGTGAGAAAACAAAAGTCTAAAAGGAAGCCAATTTGTTCTCTGTAGAACAGGAATTGCAGATAACACAGTGGAAAGTGTAGCCAAGGTTTAGAGTGGATTTTGGATAGGTGGATGAAGATGAGAATGAGAGAATAGGAAATAAGGTTTGGGAATTTTCTCTCTCTTATGAGGCCATTGGTTGATTAGAACAGACATAGGAAGAGAAACAAGCCGTATGGGCACTAGTGAATAGTAGATGAAAAATAAAGCTCAGAATCTCCACAGGATATTGGTGGTGAGCAAATATTCACTCTTTGTGGCAAGACCTGATGGGGAGCAGGGAGAGATGGTGCCACCTGATTCCTGGCAAGATGAAGTCATGGTGCCTGGGTCTCAGCATCCCTTGCTTGATGCTCAGGACCTGTTACCTGTGCTTATACCCTGCCAACACTTTCTATCCATATTATTATAGCCACCTTAGTTCAAGTGATCATGACCTTTCACCTGAACTACTGTAACAGGCACCTTCTGTCCCTCACATCTGTCTTCTCCCTTCTAAACCATTCTTCAAGATGCTACCCAAGTAAATTTCCTAATACATCATTCCTTTCTTGTTACTCCTCCTGAAAACCTTAATTCACTTCCCATTGCTTGAAAAATAAAACTTGTTATTGTGGCAGTCAAGGCCTGAATCCAACCTACCTTGATCTCACACTACTCCTCTTAAACTACTCTGTTCCAACCACAATAAGCAACTCTCTCTCCTCCTTTCTTGTTTCTCTGCCTTTACTCATACCAGCCTCATTCCTGGAAAGGACTTTCATTCCACCCTTCAATCTCCACCTTTTAGAATATCACAAAGTTCAGTTCCAGTGCTCCTCCACAAATAAAGATTTCCCTGATCTCTCTTCAAATTTCTCAAAGCACTTTGTCTGGGCTTCCTTTGAATTCATTACATTCTCCTTTGCATCATAATCATTTGTATACTTGCCATGCTCCCTATGATCATAGGCCCCGTAAGGGTAAGGAAAAGGTGTAGGGGTAGAAGGGGAAAGGAAAGTATATATTTGTAGCATATACTCTGTGCCAGGAATTGTGTTAAGTACTCTGCAAGTATTACCTTGTTTGATGCTCACAACCACCTTGAAAGAGAAGTGCTATTATTATGCCCCATTTTATAATTGAGGAAATTGAGACAAACAGAAGTTAAGTGACTTGCCCAGAGTCATAAAACTAGTAAGTGTCTGAGGCCAGCTTTGAACTCAGGTCCTGCTGAGCCCAGACCCAGCCCTCTATGCACTGCACCTATGCACTAACTACCTCAGGAAACAGCATCATATTTTGTCTTTTTTTATACTCAATGACTCCTACCACAGTATCTTGTACATATAATCTGTTCATTTTAAATTGAGGTTTACAGAAACTTTCTAATATTGATAAATTATATCTGTGACATAGTGAAGTAAGTCATTGGCTTTCCAGTTTAAAACTAGAAACAATGAGGCTACATTTAAGAAGATATTTTAAGTCATGTCTTCTCTCTTAGACCCCAAATCCTAATAGTGAAGATTCAAAGAAGTTGATCTTATGCTATCTGGTTTTGTTTTGATTTGTTTTGGGATTTGGGGAAAACTTGGAGAAGAGGAATTACCTCAAATGAATGCAACTACCCAGGATCTTGGGTTCCTTCCAAAACTTCTGTCTGGTTTTGAAATAAAATTTCCCAAATAGGCCATAAACATAGTCTTGATGATTAGAATATTTACATTTGGAGATTAACAAACCTCATTGCTTTCCATTCCAAGTTTCCAACAGTGATATCTTTTCTCCTTTCGAGAGTTTTCCCATGAATACTAAGGAAATACAGGATAAAAAAGCTTACAAATGACCAATAACAAACACATACACACACAAAATACCTAGCATGTTACTTGAAAAAAAAAACTAGAAGCCACCTAAATACAGGTGACTCGGCAGTAAGATTGTAAATAAATGGAAAAAGAACTCTAAAGGGAACTTTTTAAACACTCCATGAATGAGAAAAAAGGACTTCAAACAACTAAGAGCTATGAATTAGTTCCACCTAAAATTTACCATATGTTCTCTCTAACCTCAAGCCCACTTTCCCCCAGACTCTGCATGTATTTAAGGGACAGTATGTCAAAGATGTTGGAGGAGTTGTTTTGTACCAACTGTTATTGTACCTCATTATTAAACATTCCTTTCTAAAAGTTACTTAGGCTGACAAGGATGGTACATACTTGAAATACTTGCTACCAGGAGAGGATGTAGCTCAGGATTTCTGAGTTACAGTGTGCTGAGCTAGGCAAGTGATTCAATTATGTCCAGCACCGATAGGATGAACTCCCAGGAGAAATAGAAAGGTGGTGGGTGAAAACTAGGTTCGGTACTAGGTTGCCGAAGGAGAGGCCAACCAGTTAGGTCAAACATGGAGCAGCTCAGGGGGTAGCTAGGCGGTGCAGTGGCTTCAGTTCTATATCTTCATTCTAGTCACTCGTATAAACTTGGATAGGAGTGTCAAGAAAGGCCTTATAACACTGAATCACTTGCTAATCAACTTTCATTCCCTAGAATTATAGTATATTAGAGACAGGAGATTGGGGATTATCTCATCTGGACCCTTCATTTTATAAATGAGAAAACTAAGGCTCAGAGGAGACCCAAATTCACACAGGTAGTAAATCACAGAAGCAGGATTTAAAGGCAGGTTCTCCAAATTCAGTGCAACCAAAAGGATTTTCTTTCCACACCTCAGTAAAAATGATGAAAATCATAGACCAGGGTTGACATGAAGTTTCCTACCCTGGAGTGCTGTGCCAAGAAGCTCAGCACACCTGCTACTGTTGCTAATCTGCTGGGAGCAAAAAACAGAGTAATTAATCAAGAATAGAGACTAGTAGCACTCCTTGGGATACCCATCTGAGGAGGTGATAATAGCCTTGGAAAAGAGGTGGTGAGAATGTTCGCTGCTTGATTAAAGTACTTGTTATTTACCTTTCATCCTCCTTATTAAATGAGACCACCAGAAATGTAGGGCTGTAAGACCCTGGAGGTCATCTAGTCCAATCCCTTCGTTTTACAAATGAAGAAACTGAGGACCTGATAAGTTCAGTGATCAAAGTCACATAGATGAAGTGGCAGAGCTTGGAGTTAATTAATCAATCAATAAGCATGTAACAAGTGTTTACTCAATGTCCTGACTGTTATTAAGCAGTAAACTTTGTTAAAGGTTGGGAGTACAAAGAAATTTTGTCTATTTTTTGAGGTAACACATCTCTACCATCCTCCTTAGTATTGTATAAATGAGCTTATGTTCTAAAGTGGTGTTGACATTGGCTTCCAGATTTCTCCACTTAACATGGAAATCAAATGTTGGTTAAGGACATTTCTGGACTCCTTCAGATTACTTATTGTGGTCTTGCACATTAATCATAGGTAGTCAATAATTAATGTTTGTTGAAATATATGTCAAATTTACCTTTGGATTCCAAACTTGATCACTTTCCCTGTTCCAGGGGTTGTTGTTTTGGTCTTGGAAGGGCTAGAATTACAATATTATGGAATATCACAATAAGCACAAATAGAGGCCCTATTTCAACAAATTTGCTTCCTTCACTGGTCTCTATGGAAATGTTTGTGAGAATCATTTGAGTCAGTGAATGTCATCTTTTCTAAACATGTCAGTTAACTGAAACTTTTTTTTAAAGCAATCAGGGTTAAATAACTTGCTCAAAGTTACACAGCCAGTTATTTTTGTGTGGGTGCTGAGTATCTGAGGCCAGAACTGATCCCAGGTCTCCCAACGCTGGGGCTGGCACTCTTACTCACTGCACCACCTGGCCGCCCCTAAGCAATTGGGATTAAGTAACTTGCTCAAGGTTACACAGCCAGTTATTTTGTGTGGGTGTTAAATATCAGAGGCTGGAAACGAACCCAGTTCTCCTGACTCTGGGGCCGGCGCTCTTACTCACTGCACCACCTGGCCACCCCTGTAAAAGTAGCTGTTACTTCATTTTTTACAGGTTTTTTTTTTAACTGAAACTTTTAAACTTTCCATGATACTTAGACGAAAAGCTGCAATGATTAAAATAAAAACCAACAGGAATACTATATAGTCATTTGACGGGTGCAAAAATGGAAATGCACAAAAAAATAACACATCAAAATACTTCAATAAAACCATGATGTCACCAAAGTACTAAAGTATTTGAACCTCTTGAGTTCAATTTCCAAAAGCATCCATACAATAATATATTTGTTATTATTCCAATCATAACTGCTTTCATCTAGATCCATTTTGGCTAATTGGATTCTTTGCCTTAATTCAGTCACTTAACACGTCTTTGTTTTAGTTTTAAGTGGATATCTTTTTGCATTATCACACCTTCCAGACTGTGTTAGGACCATAATCATTCTTTTGAAGAAGCAATCCAATACTGATTCTATCTATCCCAAATCAAATAGCCAGGTTTGTAAAGTAGAAACAGTTTCTTTTGAATTTTGTTCTAATAAAAATTTCCATAGCTGAGCACAAAACAAAACAAACATTTTTAGAGTTATGTATTTTTAAGGATCTTAAAGGACTGATCCAAGATTAGAAGGGTGTAAAGTAATTTAGTAAACTAAGAGTCAGAATTCACACACTCCATTCCCAACACCAACTACTGGACTGTTTTATAACCTCAGATAAATGATCATAGCATTCTCAACCCTCAGTTGCTCCATTGGACTTCAAGAGTGATCTGCACTAGTTTGAAGCAATGTTGTGAACATAAAATATGTGATATTATGGTTGGGTTTGAGCCCTTTGGTATCTGTCCTATGGCCTTCTCACCTTGGAAGATTCCTATGCCCTATGCCCTCTTCCTCTAACTCATGAATTCCAACTAGAACCTCCATTTTGGGGAAATACCCAGGTCAGTCATATTCATTCCTTCTCTCCTCTGCCCACTCTGCTCCACAATACCACTGAAAATATATGCTCTCTTCCCACTCTTTACAACTCCCTTTTATGTTTGTCTTTCCATTTGGAGAGAGGCTCCTTAAGGGCAGGAGCTGTCTTTCTTGCTGATGATATTTATTCAGTTATCCCTTAATACATCATGGGGGTCAGGGGCACAGAGCTCCTAAAATCTAGAAAATCTATGTAATTTTTGGCCCTACCTTCCTACCAAAGAAGTCTGAATTATCACAGTGGTAAAAGATAAAATATGTTAATATTATATATGTAATGAATTTCTGAGTTTCTAAATTTTTTCCATATCATCTGCTGGCCTTTGCATATCATCTACAGCTTCCACAAAACTCCCAAAGAATTCCCCTATGATTCCTTATGCCAACCCACGATATATCAAAACTGCAATGGGGAAAGTTGTGATGCAGAAAATATAACTATATTCCCAGTGCTTAGCACAAGCCAGGATCTGATACATAGTAAATGTTTAATAAATGCTTGTTTACTTATATAAAAATGTGTTTCATCTAATAGCAGATACAGGATGAAATATGGAAACATGGAAATAGGTGATATAGAAAAGTTAGCCACAAGGAAACTGGAAAGTTTGTACATTCTGGTTCATAAGACAACAGATATTTTTTAGGTACCTGTGGTACACTGACCACTGTGTCAAGTACTAAGAGAGGTAGCTTTTTTTCTGCTACTCTCTGCCCTAACTTGGGTCTATAGCAATTAATCAATCAATAAGTATTTATCTATGCACTTTCTATGTGCCAAGCACTGTGCTTAGTTCTGTGTATACAGGTACTGTTGTGCTCAAACCCAAATCACCCATCTCCTGATTTGAAGTCCACCATTAAGCCCCTTTATATATTTGTCTTTGTCTCTATCCTATACCCTGTAATAGCTTGAAACAGCTTAAGGCATAGTCTTGGGTATTGCCCAAGGCATAGCCCAGGGTTATAGTACAAGTTTATCTTAAGAAGAGACCACCTTGTTCTGTTACTGCTGACCAAGCAGGGTCCCCACAACCTGTACCCAGAAAATGACCCTAGCCTGTCCCCATCACCTAACACCCTCTATCCTTTACCCAGAACATGACCCCTAGCTTGTCCCCATTACAACAACCCTTCAAACCCTGTATCCTCCACCCTGTTCTGGGAGGGACTCCTTTCCAGAAAAAGTTGCACCTTTGTGCCATATTGACTTAGCCCTGAGCTATAGATCTAACTAATGGTAATTTGTGGCTTCTGTGCATCATTGCTTATGCTAGTTCCCCTCCCCAACTGTGGTTTTTGCCTTTATAAGCACTATATGTACCCCAATTCGGGGCTGCCTGATTTGAGTGTATACTCCAGGCAGTTGCACACTTAATCAATAAATCCACACCTAAATTTACCTTGAACCCAGGTCTCGGCTTTCTCTTATTCTCTGCACAACAGTACAAAGAATGAAACAACTCCTCCTCACAAGGAGAAATACACACACACACACGCACACATATATGTGTGGATAGATAGATAGATAGACACATAGAATATACAGAATAGAATATACAGATGCTCAGAATAGTATGTGTATGCTTCACTTTTCATTGTTATTTCATTCTTTGTACCTGTGTAAAATAAAATTAAACTCTTTTCTCCTCTTAACTCTACATCACATACATATATATGTATAACAAATATAAAGTTAATGATTACATGCATGTGAAAATAGATGTACATATACACACACACACATAAATACCCGTGTGTGTGTGTGTGTGTGTGCGTGTGTTAAATACAAAGTTGTTTGGGAGGGAAGATACTAGCAGCTGGAACGTTCAGGAAAGTCTTAATTCTGAAGATGATAGCTGAGCTATATGTAGAACAGAGGTTCTTAATCTGGAGTCTATGAGTGTGTGTGTGTGTGTGTGTATGCATAGTTAGGTGACTCAGTGAATGGAGCGTGGGTCTAGAGTCAGGAAGACTTATCTTCCTGAGTTCAAATCTGTCTTCAGACAATTACTAGCTATGTGACCCGGGGTAGGTCATTTAACCCTGTTTGCCTCAGTTTCTGCACTGATAAAATGAACCAGAGAAGGAAATAGCAAATCACTCTAGTATCTTTCCCAAGAAAACCCCAAATGGGGTCACAAAGAATCAGACACAACAACACATACATACATACATGCATATATATGGTATATATATATAGATATATAATTTGTTTCCTTTGTTATTCCACTTAATTTATGCATTTAAGTTTCTTATTTTGAGAAGGGGTTCAAAGACTTCATCATACTGACAAAAGGGATCCATTACACACACACACACACACACACACACACACACACACACACACACACTAAAAAGTCCTGACCTAGAAGAACTTTATGAGGGAAAGGTAAGGAGGGAATGCATTCCAGGCATGAGAGATGGCCAGTACAAAGGCAAGAAGACCAGAAGTGGGATGTCATGTGTGAAGAACAGAGAGGCCAGTTTGGCTATCATATCTAGAGAGACTGAAAAGATTAGTTGGAGCCAGGTTGTGTAGAGTTTTAAAAGCTAATTCAAGGAGTTTATATTTTCTCCTAGAGTCAATAGGAAGTCACTGGAGATGATTAATAGATTCACAAAGTCACATCTATGTTTACAGAAATTTGGAAAAGGAAAAATAATGAATTTAAGATGTCTCTAGGACATCTAGTTTGAAAAAGTCTAAAGAGAAATTGGTCATCCAGGAATGAAATTCAAGGTACAGACCGGGGTTCAAAATATAGATCTGAGGGTTGTTTGCATAGAAATGTTAAACCCATAGGTACTGATGAGGAGAGAGAGAGGAGAGATGAGAGAAGTCCCAGTACTCAATCTTGAACACCCACAATAAGGGACTGTGACATGAATAGTGATTATTTTCCTCCGATGTTTCTAACTGTTCCTTCTTTTGTGCTTCTTTTCATCTTCTTCCTGTCTTTTAGAAAGTTCTCCAAAGTTCTGTACTCAGGCTTTCTCTTCTCCTTAAACTCTTTCCCTTGTTAATCTCATCTATGCCCATGACTTCAATATTTATCTTTGTGCTGTTGGCTCTCCAATATATATTTGCATTTTAACCTCTCCTTAGAGCTCCAGTACTATATTTGACCTATGAGACATCTTCACCTAGATATCCCACCTGCACCTAAACTCAACAAGGTCAACATAAAACTCATTAACTCTCCTCCACAAAATGATAAACCCTATCGCTACCCCCACAAGTTCTCTCCTTCTGATGATAACACTGTCTTCCCAGCGACTCAGCTTTGTCACCTCAAATCATCTTTCACTCTTCCTCTGTCCTCATCCCACCATTCAATCAGTTGCCAGATTCTGTCTGTTCTACAATATCTCTCAAATATTTGTCCTTTTCTTCACTCTCACAGTGACTTCCCTAGTTTGGGTCATCACAGGGACCTCATTTGAATTCCACCTCTGTCACTGTCTCTTAATCTGGAGTCTGTGAGTGTGTGTGTGTGTGTGTGTATGTGTGTGCAGATAGGTGGTTCAATGAATGTAGTGTGTTTTTGAGCAAATCCTTTAGCCTCTTTAAGCCTCAGTTTCCTTATCTCTAAAATGGGGCATTAGTACCTGCAACATCTACCTCATCGGGTTGTCATGAAGACCCAATGAGAAATTATATGTAAAATACCAGGCAAAACTTAACCTGTCTGTGTTTCAGCTTCTTCATCTGTAAAATGAAGGGTATGGACTTGATGGTCCCAAAGGTCCCTTCCAACTCTAACCCTATTATTGTGATTCCTTACTAAACACCCTGCTTCCTGTCCCTTCAATCCTTCTTTCTCATTGATCCTCAAGTAGCTTTCCTTATGCATCACTTTAATCACATGTAATGATATCAGACCCACAGATTATTTTAAGTATGAATTATAAATATTATCAATATAAATCACTACATTAAAATTCTTACTTACATTTGAGTATAATGACAAAATGCTAAACAAAATAGCCATAATGCTGTGACCATGCAATAATGACTGAATGTAGCCTGAGCACTGGAGGGGAATGGGGGGGAGAAGAGAGGAGAGGAGAGGAGACGAAAGGAGAGGAGAGGAGAGGAGACGAAAGGAGAGGAGAGGAGAGGAGACGAGAGGAGACGAGAGGAGAAAGACAGACAAAGAAGAGAGAAGATACAGAGGTGGGGGAGGGAGGAGAGAAAGAGAAAAAATCTCCTGTGTTTGAGTTGAAAAGGACAAGTGACTATAAAATGAGAGTAGTCAACCCCCAACTGTGAAATAAAAATAGAAAAAGGGTCATTAGGCGCAGAGCTGTCATCTGTAGCCCTCTTCAGCATGCCTGAGCAGGGGATGGGGAACAAGCACAGAAAATGAATGGGTCCCGCCTCCAAGCACCAAAGGGCATCACAACTGCCTTTTGATCCAGACTGTACATTTTGGGGCAGGAAAGCCGTCTCCAAGTGCTGGTTTGGCTGTGAATAAGTGGAGAACACTTATGGTGAGCAGTGTGGTATTTGTTAGTTTGTATTTGTTCCCAAGGTCAGAGAGTTAAATAATTCTGATCTCCTCCCTCCAAAAAACGTGGCAAATCTCTATTTGAAGCTATTCTTTCTTTTTAATGTAAGCTTCTCCTTCCACATGCCCTGCTTGTGGTTTTCTTTCCGCTTCAGTTACTCAGTCATTTTCACACACAAGCATCTAGACAGACTTTCTTCCACGCTTTGATGCATTTGGGGCTCTCATAACACGACTTTATGATGTGTAAGTGTAATATTGAATATTGTCTCTAAGAAAGGGAAAAAAAAACCTGCACTCTGAAAATGGACAGATGTTTTTGAGCGGGTAATGAATAACATCTTTCTCCAGCTTTCCTGACAGATGAGACTGAAAACAAACATACAACTATACATACATTATACTCATTTCAAATAAGTAACATGACTTGCCACTTCCAAAAAAAGAAAGAAAAAGGTTGGAGGTGATCAGGAAACACATTTTCTCTCTTTGCTACAAACAGCACCCAAATTCCCCTTTTAAAGACTGATACTATTTCTACTATCCCAGGTCAGCAATGGCCTGAGTAACTATTCCTGTTTCTGGGGTGTTTGATTACGTTTGAACATTAATGAGGTATTTGTAAGAGTGGATTTAGTCTGGGTGGCTAGGTGGAGCGGTGAGGAGTGGTTAGGTGGAGCAGTGAATAGAGCACTGGCCCTGGAGTAAGGAGGACCCGAGTTCAAATTTGGCTTCAGACACTTAACACTTACTAACTGTGTGACCTTGGGCAAGTTGCTTAATCCCAATTGCCCTGCCTTCCCCCCTCCAAAAAAAAAAAAACCAAAAAAAAAAAGTGAACTTAGTTAGGATTTTAGGAAAAAGGAAACAATTATCCAGTCATATATTAATCTGGAATAAAAGCTAAAAAATTTGGTTTTACAAATAACACAACATAAAAAGAACTTATAATTCAATTCAATTGAATAAGAATTTTATCTTCCACCAGCTAGTAACAAGCAGAATTCTGGGTACTCAGAATACAAAACAAAATCAAATTAATCCCTGCCTGCAAAGAACTTTCTGCTGCTTGCTTTTTGTATTTCATATACTTTCTCAAACTTGACAGAATTGTTCACAAATAATATTTAAATGCTTCCCTTCACTCTAGCCCTCCCAATCTCCTTTATTTTAAATTCTATCTTATCCCCCAATATGTGAGCTAAATCCACATACTCCAAGAAATCTTCCCTCCTCCCTCCCACCTGGAAGTGATCGATCTCACCTATGAATGCTCATAACACTCTATACCACTCATATTTTTGCACGCGACTTTGTATCATGGTTGTTTGTATACAATTTATGTCCTACATCCCCTATTTTATTAGATTACAAATTCTTTGAAGATAGGAATTATGTCTTATTCACCTGACCTTGCCCATGATAGCACTCAGAAATGTTTGCTGAATTAAGTTGAATTACCACTTTATATTTACTTATACATATATCTCATCTTCCCTCCTAGACTGTAAGCTTATTACAGATCATAGAAGCCTGCTGAATCCCACCCCTCACATTTTATAAATGAGGAAACTGAGAGTGACTTCCCAGAGTCACATGACTAATGTGTCTGGAGAAAGACTGGAACCCAGATGTTCCTGGTTCTTAAATTCAGTGTCCTATCGACTGTACAACTATTTGCTCTGCTTCTCCTAGTGTCTATAAATATCTGTTAAATGAATAAATGGACAGTGATAACTTTCTTCATAAGCCTCTGAAACTTGCTTATCTTTTATAAGGCTCCTTAGAGGATCAACTTTTCTTCTCTCTCTTTCCTTTGCCTAACACCTATGGAGCTGTGATGTTGTAAAAGGATCTCAGATGTTTCTAAAAGAGGAAGCACCAGAAGCTATAGGAAGACGTCAACAGCCATAGCCCAGGCAGAAGACCAAGGTGAGATTTCATTACCTCAGAAGTAGGGCTTTAAAGAATAGCTGCCTGATCTTTTAACTAAGCAAGTCAAATGGAAAAGAGGATGTTTGGGATAAGCTCAGATCCATTTAGAATACTCATTCCTTGCACACTCTTACACACATCCCCATATACACTTGTTTAATCTCTCCACCTCTGATCCTAGTATCCTCATGTTGGTGACCCATATCTCCTGACCTTGGACACCAATGTGCTACATGGTGAAAATCTACCTTTAGCCTTCTCCTTTTTGTATGCCCCACCCCTCACTAACACTGAACCTCAAAGAGGGAACCCAACCTAAATCACTGGGCAATTTGTCCCTGGTCCCACTATTAGGATCAGAGGAAACAGAAGTTTGGCAACAAGTCAGATATAACCTTTGAACTCAGAAGACTCTGACCAATAAACTCCTAGCTACTGAAGATACTTATGTTTGAAAACATGAGATAATAGTGATCTCATATAACTCTTTTCTCTTCTTATTTCTTTCTCTTCTTATTCACTTCTTTTTCTCTATTGCTTTTCACTTATTCAGGTTCAACAAATATTGAATAAGTGTCTGTATGAAACACATTGATACAAACATATATAGGGTAAGGGTCTTATATCCAAATATATAGGAAATTAAAACAAAATAAAACCGAGAGCCATTTCTCCATGATCAAAGAGCATGATCAAACAGTTTTCAAAAGAACTGTGAATGATTAATAACCATATAAAAAGATTGTTCAAAATCAAGAAATGCAAATCAAAATAACTCAGGTTTTATCTTCCATTTAGAAATTTAGGAAAGATGATAAGAAATGATAACAGTACTTCAAGGAAGGGCTATGTGAAGACAGATACACTGTTGATGAAGTCATGAAATTGTCCAACAATTCAGGGAACAATTTGGAATTATGGAAAGAGAGTAACTAAAATATCCATAGCCTTTTACCAGAGATTCCACTGCTAGGTATATAGCCCAAGGAAGCCAATGACAAAAAGAAAGATCTCTTATACATCAAACTATTCATAACACTTTTTGTGGTATCAAAAAACTAGAGATAAAAAAAATGACCATTGACTGGTAAACTGCTTAGGAAATTGTGGTACATGACTATAATGGAACATGCTATTTTGATGAATTCAGAGAAGCAAAAGAAAATATTCACAAACGGATGCAAAGTGAAGTTGCTTACCAAAAAGATAATGTACACAGTGGTTATAAGAATATAAATGGAAGAAAAATTGAAACTAAATAATATTCAATTGTAATGAAATAACCAAATTTGGTCCCAAGGAAAAAATGAGGAAATTTACCTCACTACCTTCAATTGCAATGATTGAGAACTATGAATATGGAATGTCATATATGTTGGACACAGTAGATATGATAACTTTTGCAAAAAAATTACTTTTTTTCTTTTTTAAAAATCTTTTTACAAGGGATAACTCACTGGGCAGAGTAAATATGATATAAGTAAACAGAATATAATGTGATACAAAAAAACCCCAAAAATTATCAATTAAGCCAACTTAAATCACAAAGAACATCAATAAAAATAAAGTATTTAAGTTTTTTTTAAAAAATGATAGAATGCTTTAGCTCTTTCCTCCATAGGTTCCCCCTAGGAACATCAGAATTGTGTCTTATGCAGGGGTGGGCTGGTAACTATGTAACAAGCTCACTAGGGGAAAAATGTAAGTAGGGTACAGTATTAACATTTTCTCCATGACTTTCTTAAATCCAATCAACAAAACAACCAAATGAAATAAGCAGAACAAGGAGAACTATACACAGCAATGGTAATGTAAAAGGGAAGAATAACAACAAAATATTACTGACTGCTGTAAAATCGTAATGACCAAGCTGAGCCCAAGGGAAGAGTTAAAAGAAGATGGCTTACTCCATTTCTTTGCAGGTTAGAAGAGGAGCACTGAATATGTTGTCAAACTTTTTCAGTAGCTTAGTTTTGCTCTCTTCTTGACTCTTTGTTATAAAGGTTGGATCCCTGGGAGAGGAGAGGAGAAAAATAGAGTGAGATTAAAAAGATGTATTAAGAATATACCATGTACCAGTCACTGCTATGCAATGAGAAATATGAGGGGTATGAAAATATCAATAAGAACTGATTTTTAAAACCGTATACTTAAATCACTGCTTACAGTTTGACTGACAGTTAAGAAACAATTTCTGTGACTGAAATTTGTGTTGCCTATGTCAGGTAAAGAACAAACAGCAGATGGGTGAATTTGTGTGGCATCAAATTCTCTGTAGCAATGCATATGCTGAATGCAAAAGCTGAGATTTTTGTGTGTGTTTAACTCATTTTCTTTCTTACTAATCCATCAAAACATCTAATAACTTTTAGAAAAATTGATACCAAAATGACAAAATTCCACTTTAAAAAGTCAGCAAAAGGAAAACTTGGGGTTTTTTTTCTTTGTAACAACAACTGACCCATATTGCCCAGATGGAGTTTCTTTCCTTGTTCACCTCATAAATTTTGTGTAATGTACACAGCTTTCCCACTCTAGATGAACACTGGTAAACATTATAATGAGAACTTTAACTTGTGCATTTCATAGTCTTGAAACCTCAGATGCAGCAATAGGAAAGGTTTTTGCCCTGAATACATATATCCCCATAATTGTGAGGCAGGCTCAGTAGTTGTTCTCAGCACATGTTTTGTTGTTGGTTTTTTGTTCTCTCTCTCTCTTTTTTTTCGAATTTCTAAGAGAAACTAATGAGTTTCCAGAAGTCGTCTGAATGCTTTGGGGCTGAATGTGATTTAAACCCGGCAGTAAAAGAAAAAGAAGACAGGGAAGGTAGTTGGTTAATTGACCTTTATTGTGCCTTCTGGTTCATTTAGAAATGGAAATTAAATTAACATGATAATTCAGTCCTACTGTGTTAAGGCTGCTATAAACCCATTAAATTTTATGGCCATTGATTTAGCATTTTTTTCTATTAACTGGGCTTAATTTTCAAAATTGTCATGCAGGTTCTGAAAAGTGGTTCACTCACTCTGGTTCCTGCAAGTTACCAACATGGAGCTTTCTTTTAATGGGACTAAGGATCATTCAAGCACACAGGGCCTAACCACCCTTAAGTGCCTGCATTCATTTTGAAACTGACTCTTTGGAAAGCCTGGGTGACAGAAAAGGAGAATACAGGGATGTGGAGGGTCAGTGAAATGACCTAGAGAAGCATATGGCTCATCAAAGGTCGAATGCTAAACCCAATGGAAAGGAAAGCTGCAGTTATACTTTTGTGAATATCTCAGCATTTAGCTTTTGAAAAGTCCTTCTTAATGTAATGTTGTAAGATTTTTTTTTAGAAAAGAAAAACATCTTTCTAACAAACAAGCAAAGACAGGCAAAACATATCCACACCAGGCTATGTCAAAAAATGTATGTCTCTGAACCTCCTGTCCATCACCTCTGCCAGGAGGTGTATAACAATGCTTCATCTCAAGTATTCTGGAGACATAGCTGGTCATGAAATGATCGATATTCTTAGGTCATTCAAAGTTGTGCTTTTCAATGTTTCTGTCCTTGTATAAAACATTCTCTTGACTCTGCTCAATTCACATCATACTGCTAAGATTCCCTGAAATAATATCGTGTTATTTCTTATGGCATCATAACATCCCATGACATTTATGTATCACAATGACTTCAGCTATTTCTCCAATGTCAAAGAAATTAAAATCAATCTAAGAGAGGAAAACCCTCAGAGTTTCTGGCCAAAACAGAAATAATTGCTATTTACATTTACTCTGAGCCAATCAGGGCTCAAACAATGACCACTAAGTGGGGACTGGACTGAGACCTACTGTTGACCATCAATAAGAGCCAGAGTGAATTGGGTTTAAGGCATGGTTCTTAAGAAAGAAATTCAGCCTGTATACCCCCAAGATATCTTGAGACGTTTCTATAATCAAAATTTATATTCCTTTGGGCATGATACCTTATATCTCCTCATATACACCCAATAATGAGAAATAATATAGCTCCTTAAAATTGCTCAAATTTATCTTCTTGGGTTTATCTGGATTCATGTTCGAATTTTATACTTTCTACTCTTTTCATCAGGAAAGCTGGAAAGCTTTCTTTTCCATTAAGGGTCCATTCTTTTCCTTATAGAGACTTCGAATCAACTTCAGAGGGTAAGTTCTTCCATATTCAAGCTGGAAAGATGAATAAATTATAGAAAACAATAACCAGTACGAAATGTTATTGCAAATCTATTGTTGTTCAGTTGGGATCACTTCATGATCCCATGAACCACACACAGCATACTAATGCTTTCTGTGGGGATTTTTTTGGCAAAGATACTGGAGTGGTCTGCCACTTGTAAGCCAAAGACTTTTATCTTTTGAGATATGATGTTCTAAGATCTCTTCTCAAACAGTAAAATCTGCCAGATCTTGACTATAGCTCCCTGATACTTGAACTGCTTTTTTCTGGATGTTTGCATTATTTTTATTTCACATGGAAGCTCTGGGTTTTGACTGTGACATTCCTCAGACTTTTGTTTTGGGGTTCCTTTCAGTAAGTAATAGATTTTTTAAAATTAATTTCATTTATCTTATTCTGAACTTGAGAAATAAAACAAGCATTTCTGTAACATAGTAAGTAGAATAGAAAAAAATATCATACATGTAACTGCAAATTATGTATAATATACTATTCTTATATAATAGTTATTGTGTGATTTTCTTTTTTTTCTTCCCTCCTACCCCATTGCCCTAAAGATGGCTACCATTAGACACAAATTATTTATATATATATATATATGTATATATATACACATATATATAAATGCATATATACACATATATATAAATGCGTATATACCCACACACATATACATGTGTATGTATGTGTGTATAATATGTAAAACCATTCTATACATATTTCTTTGTATGATTCTAGAGTCTTCTATCTTTACTTTCTATCTTAACATAGTACCAGCACATAATAGGAACTCAATAATGCTTCTTGACTTATTGACTTTACCCTCTAGTTCTTAAACATCTTCATTGTTTTCATTCATGATTTCTTGAAAAAGGTTCTAGGCTTCTTTTGTTCTTTATCACAGTTTTCAGGGAATCTAGTGATTCTTAAATTATTACTCACTAGCCTATAAACAAGTCAGTTGTTTTCTTTATGTCATATATTTTTATCCAGGTTTTCAATCTTTTTATTTTATTCTATTTTTTTATTGTTTCATGGAGTCATTGATTTCTGTTTGGTCTATTATAGTTTTTAGAGATTCTGTTTCTTGGGTAAGATATTTTCTCTTCTAAGCTATTTATTCTCTTTCCAATTCTTTTCTCCAGAACTTTTGTTGATTTTTTTTTAATCTCCTGCTAGGTATTCAGGTCTCCTTATGTAAAATCCTTTTTTTACCCTTTAAATCTTTGGTTGAATGTATTGTGGATTTGTTGTCTACTTTTCAAGGATCTCTAGATTTGCAACAGGAGGCAGCTGTTGGTTCAGTGGATAGAGACCTTGACCTGGAGTTAGGAAGACCTGAGTTCAAATCTGACCCCAAACACTTACTAACCCAGTGACCCCAGACAAGTCACTTCTATTTGCTTTAATCCACTGACAAAGGAAATGGTAAACCACTCCAGTATCTTTGCCAAAAAAAAACCCATGGACAGCGCTGGCATGCTATGGTGTACAGGGTCACAAAGAGTCAGACACTAGTGAAGAACAACAGATTCTCAATAATGTTTAATAATGGTTATTGTTTTCTGTGTGTGTGTGTGTGTTTATTCTATTTTTTTTTAAAGAAACATTGACTAGCTAAAAAAAAGTTGGGAACTACAGGAGTAGTATCATTTATATGTGATCATTTTATCAGTCAATTTTGCTTATTGCCTTGCATGGATATTTCAAAATTTTATTGATGCCTCTTCTTTTCATACCAAAGTCATTCTATTGAATTCTCCCTTATAATAACCCCAAACCAACTGACATTTGACAGTATGTGTAACATCTTACTGCTATAGACCTCTACCTAGGAAGAGAGGGAAGTACATTTGTTCTCAGTGACCAATTTTGGTCATTCCAATTCATCTAAGTTAGCAGCCCCTTACTGCAATTCTCATTTAGTTTTTGTCATCATTGTGTATACTCTCATTCTGTTAATTTCTTTGTATTAATTCATACTGGTCTTCCCACGTTCCTCTACATTCATCCTATTCATTATTTTGTAGGGCAATATAGTAAGTGTATATTTTCACATGAGTTTTCAAAGAGTTTTGCAAGAATTCCCTCAGTAAGCCTCATAATATTCCTGAGATGTTGCATGACAACTATTCTTTCCACTATTCTACAATTGAAGAAAGTGATATATGAAGAAGTTAAGTTGTATGCCCTATGCAAGCCCCATAACCAGTAATGTTTATATTTGCCAACAGTTCCCTAGTCTATTTTATACACCTAAGTAAGTACCAAAGGATCTTACTTCCTTCCCCAATGATGTTAAAGTTTTATTTCCAGTATTTTAAATGGCATCATAAATTTAAAATAACTCAGCTATAGAGATGTCTGAATCATGTTCAAAACTACAGCTAGTCTGTTTAATATTTACATAGTTATCATGGTTGTGTTTATGTGCACACCTTGCTTTTAATCCCCTTACTTTAATATTTGACTATCACAATTAAGGGCCCTCAGAAGAGACTGTGGTTGTTCAGCCCTGTCCTACTCTTCATGAAGTCTATGGGGTTTTGTTTACAAGAAGAGACTGTAAGCATATACTATTAGAAAAGCACATAAATAACTTAACTTCCTTCTGAGCTTGCTAAATCGAGTTTCTTTTATTATTGTTTTAGGTCAGCTTTCCACAACAAGAATGTGTATTTGAGTATTTTGGTATTTTTTTCCAATTTAACAAAGGTCCAGACATGAGCCTTGCCATATGTTAGAAGTAAAATTTTTAAAAGGGAAGTAAGGAGAGAAGTATTTTAACTTCCTGAAATATAAAGTAGAGGAAGTTGGGAGCAAGAAGGTATGGCCCTAGGGATAATCCTGAAGTGTTAGGGAGTTTTTTTTTTTTAAGTTTTTATTAATTATTTAATTTATTAATTTGTTTCCTTTTAAATTTTATTTTTTTTTAATTAAGCAATTGGGGTTAAGTAACTTGCTCAAGGTTACACGGCCAGTTATTTCTGGGTGTAGGGAGTTGTTTTTCATAGCTGAATGTTAGCAACTGTTTAACAACTGACTCTCTGAAATTGTATCTATATGTATGTATGTATACATATGCATGTATATATATGTGTGTGTGCATACACACATATATACACACGTGGGTATATGTATGTATGTATATGAGACACGAGTTCAATCTGCATTTATTAGCATTTTCTCTACAATTTTCTTGAGTCTGGACAATCAACAAAACAATAAATCAAGCCCTCATCTGTAGCAATTGCCTATATCTGAGCTATAAATGCTCACATTGGAAATTTAACAACTGACTCTTCCCAAGCTGGTTGGAGATGACTTCAGGATGTACCTCACAAGCTCCTGCAGGTGTGCTTCCCCTCAAGATTATCAGTTAAGACAATAAGCCTTAAGTAGCTTTTGTAAAAGGGTATTTACTAAGGTGGCACAGTAAAAACAATTGGTACAAATGTCCTCTCCCTTTCCCTCCCCCTGAAGTCTGATACTCTCCCATAAGTACATGCAGAGTCTAGGGGAAAGTGGGTTCAAGTTTACCGAGGACATGTGGTAACAGGGTAATTCCCAATTCCCACTAGCTAGAAATCTTTTTCCCCCCTTTACAAGGTTCTCAAGAAGTTTGCTTACACCTGGTATATAGCTGCTTTGCTGGACTCCTTGTAAAGTTGTGTATCTGCATCCAGTCTATATTTAATCTCCATATGCAGACACTGATGCCACACTGCTGTCCTAGGGGATGATGCTAGAATGCTGATGAAAAGATGGAACGTTCAAATTCCTCTAGAGCCTTTGAAGTTCTTAAGGTCCTCCTCCACCCAATGTGGGGAACTGGGAAGAGAAGGAAAGAAAGAGATCCATAAGGAAACTGAAATGCTTCCCTTCCTCCAAGGCACTTTTCAGGGGAGTTGTCTGAAATATTCCCCTTATGTGCTGTTCACGAAAATCCAAATCCCTGTAAGAGGTTTGAAAAACGTGGGTTCTGAACTGGTCTTCCATTTGAAAGCAGGTCCACAAAGTGTGACTAAGTTTCCTCAGCCAATCAGAACACTCTTCATTCTTCACCTCAATGTCACTCTACTCCAGTTCATTCAAAAACTTAAAGTCATTGATTGATTGGCTGATTGAGACTTGTTCTCATCTGGTTAAGGTATCTTGGTATCTTATCACTTTCTTTAAGTGGTATGGAGTGACTTAATTGATTTGCTCAATAAATACTGCCCTTACACTGTTTTTCTCCCACCCACCCATTTTTCACATTTTCTACTCTCCACAAATCTTTAATAGTGTGTTTGATAAAGTCCATAGTTCCAAATCCTGGCCAGATTTTCAGTGACTTGGAAAGGTTCTGCATTGTCCTTTTTGAATACCTTTCCTGGTGCTTTATAATAAGACTATCTTGTGAAAATATATGTGGCACAATTTAAAACCAAATCTAGAAATTATACTTCCAAAGATATGGTCTTACAATGAAGTGCACTAATTCCATTTTACACAGTTCTAGTTGTTCTAATGTCCAATATTTTATTGTTTTCAAAGAGGGCTTCCCCCAGTTCTAGTATTTTAGTGCCTATCGTAGTACCTGGTGCATAGTAGGCAATTAATAAATATTTGATTAGTATTATTGATTATCTCCATTAATGGAGTGGGGAAAAATGAATAATAGCCTTTCTCCATTCTTCTCCACAGTAAAACATTCACTTGCTTATTCAAAAGTTCCATCAATTGGGCTGGCTAGGTGGCTCAGTGAATAGAGCACTGGCCCTGGAGTCAGGAGGACCTGAGTTCAAATCCGACCTCAGACACTTAACACAAAAACTAGCCATGTGACCTTGGGCAAGTCACTTAACCCCAATTCCAATTGCCCTCCAAAAAAAAAGTTCCATCAATATCAGTTGAAGCAGTACAGAGAACAGTAGACTGGGAGTCAGGGATAATAATGATGGGGGTACAGGCCCAAGCTGAATTCTTCACCCTTTACCCCAAAGGAATTTGGGTCCCATTTGTTTGAGGGGAGAATGATGGTGTATAGGTTCTAGGAACCCCCTTGAACTCTCTTTGAATCTTCTCACTAGATCTGGCATTCCCCTGAGGCCATAAGCCTTCCATTATCACTAGGACTGAAATTTGGTTTCCTTTAACCTAGCCTAGCCCTTCATTGTCTGTTACCTCTGGCTGCCCACCCCGGATCCCATCAAAACCCCTTCTCTTTGTTCATGGAGCCTGACCTCAGTCCCATCAAGTTCCTCCTTAGACTCCTCCTCAAGATGCTCCCTAAACCCCTCCTCTAGTCACTCCAGACTACTAAACCACCCCTAGATCCCTTCCAGTCTTTCGGTATATAAGATACATCTAACCTCCATGAAGGAGCTCAGATTCAATCTAGCTGAGATTCAGTCTGGCCCTCTTGTCAATACAAGCTTACAAATGCTCAGGCTTCTTAAGAGTCTAACCAATAAGGTGAATCGTTAATAAACGTTGCTTTACTTTGACTGAGAAGAGGCTTGAGTTGAATTCATTTGACAGGACCCAGCATGTTGGTATTTTGGGGTCTTGGGCACCCCTAAACCCCAACATTTGAAACCTCAACAATAATAATAATAAATTGCCAGCATTTTATGCAGTGCTTTAAGATTTGCAAAGCACTTTATATATGCTATGTTGTTTGATCTTCACAATATCCCTGGTAGGTATGTGCTATTCTTACCTCTATTTTAGAAACTGAAGCTAAGAAGTTAAGTTGAAGAGGTTACCTACTAAGAGGGTTAGGGTTGCTCTGGAGACCCCAAAATACCAACATTCCAATGAATTCAACTAAAGTCTTCTCAGCCAAAGAAAAGTAAAGTTTATTAAAAGTTTTCTTGTATTGGACACAGGATAAGTCTGTGCTAGGTCATTCTGTGCCGCTCTCACCATTCTATGGTGCTCTCACTAACATGGAGACAAGATGGGGTCTTATATACAGAAGGTTGTGAGAGGAATCTAAAGGTGGTCTAGAGGAGGAGTTTGGGGAGGATCTTCAGGAGGAGTTAATGAGATAAATGAGTGATTAAGGGTGGGAAGATGCTGGAGGCTGCCTGGAGACTACAGACAATGGTGTAGGCCAGTTCAAGGGTGGATTGATATTTTGATAGGCTCAAGGGTAGGAAGTCTAGTAACAGAGGAATGCCAAACAGAGGTTTGGGCCCACAATGTAAGGCTTATTGCCTCATGCAAATGTCTCATCAAATAAGATGATTTAATCAGAGTTCAAGGGGGGGGCTCCCAGAGGCCATACCTCATCAAAGTGACTTCCCAGTGTCATACAGCTAGTGGTAAATGAGCTTGCCCCTGAAGCTACCAAAGGAAATTCCCCCTACAACAACAATTTTTAAAATATTTTCTACTGTGATGGGAAGCTTCCCCTTTTCACAGGTCAGAGCTGGCAGCAAATGGAGCTGTTTCACACTGTTGGCAAAAAGCTGCTCTTGCCGTGAATCTTGCTTTAAGTTGAAGTGAAAGCTTTCAATCAATATTTAATTCAGTGTGGGGCAACTAGATGGTACAGCCAGTAGAGCACTGGCCCTAGAGTCAGGAGGACCTGAGTTCAAATTCAGCCTCATACACTTGACACACATTTACTAGCTGTGTGACCTTGGGCAAGTTACTTAATTGCCCTGCCTTTCCCCTGCACCCTCCAAAAAAGACCAAAAAAGAAGAAAAAAAGAACATTTAATTCAATGGAAACTTGCTTTGACTGACCAAACACCTCATGGCAAAATACCAGTGATTCTTAACCTGGGGTCCATGGATAGCTTTCAGGGGATGGAGGGGAAAACCTACATCTTTATTTTCACTTACCTCTGGATGTAATTTAACATTTTCCTCAATCGTAAAAATAAGCATGGTTCTGAAAATTGGTCTAAAAGGGTTTATCAGCCTTCACAAAGGTATCCATGACACCAAAAAGCTAAGGACCCTTAACATATATGGTTCTTTGAGGATTCCTGAATATATTATTGGTCATAATCTGCAGTCAGAGATCATATCTTTCTCAGGTAAGAAAATGAACCAGATGGTCTTTTCACCCCAAACTTCTCAAATAACTTGGCTGGGGTTTCTATACTAATCTAGAGAAGCCCTTAAACATGTCAGTGAGGATAGATATAAATATTTAACAATAGCAACTCCCACATATATATAACATTTTGTGTTCATCATGTACAAAACAATTCATCAGTGATTTCTTTGCTAATGACTACCAGACTTTTTTTTTTATCAAATACATAAATCCTTTGAAATACCACTAAGCTGGTTTGAGTATAATTTGATTCAAAGATTTCTCTCTTGATATAATCTAGGAAATGAGAACAGAAAAAATCTTAGAACTTAAAAAAATAAATAATTCATTAATTCTCTGACTGAATTTTAGCAAATCTAAGAGGATGGATTAAAAAGGAGGGGAAGTGTTTGTATCATGTATTATGAGATGTGTTCATGCCAACTTTACTTTTTAAATTTGTGGCAGAATAATTTTTACATTAGCAAAGGGATTTACATACATCATTTTGTTGGAAAACTCTGTCAAACTCAGAGAGAAAAGTGACTTGATCATAGACACCACTAGCAAGTATCTTGAACAGAATATGAGCAGTCTTTTAAGTCTAGCCACTGGTATACTGTATTATACTCTCTGCATTGAAATTTGTCTCCCATATATATAATTTGATCCAAAATTCTGTTTTTCTAACAATTAAATTCAAGCAGAAGTTGTATCTGAAATCAGAAGTTGTTTGCTCTCTGAACATAGTATGAGGGACAGTTGATTCTAGGCAATTTTGCCTTGCTCTGAACTATGATATTCTGAACTTTGCCAGAAAGCTTAAAGATTTTAAAAGAAATGCATATGTCAAATAGAAACCTCCTAGCTCTTTTTAAATGGAATTTTTCATTTTATTTTATAATTCATTAACTAACAAGCACTATTTTTTTCCTCCCAATTACCCTTCCCCATTAAAAAAAATTCTTATGACACATAATCATAGTCAAGCCAAACAAATTTTTACATTAGCCATGTCCAAAAATTTATGTGTCATTCCGCAACCTGAAGCCAACAATTTGATGGCAGGAGGGCCACTATCAGGCAGTAGTTAACATGCTTAGTAAAGGATCTCTGTAATTGTGATTCAGAATTCTTAAGTCTTTACTTCAGCTGAAGTATATTAAATTTTGTTCCAGCCTATTATTTTAACTCTGTGTTAAGCTTTGTTTTGATGTGGTTCTTGTAAAAAAAACATGTTGTTGAATCATGCTTTCTAGTCCATTCTTCTATCCTCTTGTGTTTTATGGTTGAGTTCATTCCATTTACATTTACAGTTATGATCACTAAAAGTATATTTATCTCCATCCTATTTTTTATAATTTTCCTTCTCTTCATTTTTCTTCCTCTCTTTATAAAGAAGAAGGTGACAAGAGAGAAAGAATGTGATCAGCAAGTCTTTAGGTTTGGTGCAATCTGCTTTAGCTCCCCAGCCCTTCTTTTCTATCCCTTACTCAGAGTCTTATTATAGTTTCTTTTCCTCTTTCTTTCTTTCTTAATCTCTATGTGAGATCTACCATACTTAGTTAAAGTTTGTTTTTGCTTAGAACTAATCCACTCCATAATCTACCCTACTTCATATTCTGCATCTCCCCTCTTACACTTCCCTCCTATCTCCCTGCAGAATAAAATGTATATCTATATTCAACTATATATGTGTGTGTATTCTCCCCTTTGTTAACTAGTTTAGAGAAAAGTTCCATTCAAGATTCTCCTCCTCCCTTCTATAGGTCCTTCTTAATGATTGTATGATCTTCTAATTGTACATAACTAATTATGTGAATTTTTTCCCAACCTTCCCCTACATATTTCCCCCTACTATATTCCCTTTCCACTCTCTTTCCATTCTTCTAAATATCATCAAAACAAAATAAAACACATTCTCAAGTCTTCTTACCAGATTACATCTATAATTTCTGACAATGACAAAATTTTGTACACACACACACACACACACATCGTTGCCATTCTAAAATGGGGAGGTTTTACAAAATGTCCCCATATTAAAATAGAAACAATTTATCCTTGCTTTATCTCTGTTAACAAATTGTCCATATTTCCTTTTTTGTGTTTCTCTTGACTACAGTATTTATATTTCAAAGTTTCTACACAGCTCTGATCTTTTAACAGCTCTATGCCCCTTGCCAGCAGAAAGCACTTTCAGAAGCTAAGACCTTCGCCCTTTACCCCAAAGGAATTTGAGTCCCATTTATTTGAGGTGGAAATGATAGGGTACAGGCTCTGGCAACCCCCTTGAACTCTGATTGAGCTTTCCCATTTGATGAGGCATTTGCCTGAGGCCATAGGCCTTTCACTGTGGCTCTGCCCAAATCTTTAGCCCTTTTTTGTCCAGAAACTTTCCACCCTTAATCACTCATTTACTGGAGTCTAACCTCATTAACTCCTTCTGAAGACCCTCCCCAAATTCCTCCTCTAGACCACCCCTAGATTCCTCCCACAACCTTTCTGTATATAAGACCTCATCTTGTTTCCATATGTGTGAGAGCACCATAGAATTTTCTAGCACAGACTTGCTCTGTGTCCAATAAAAGCCCACTTGTCTAATACAAGCCTTACAGATACTGAGGCTCCTTAAGAGTCTACCCAATATGGCAAACTTTTAACAAACTTTGCTTTTCCTTGGCTGAGAAAAGACTTGAGTTGAATTCATTCAGCAGGACCCAGCATGTTGGTATTTTGAGGTCTCACGCACTCCTAACCCTATACCTCTTCATTTTATGATGACCCTCTACACTTGGAAGTCTTCTGTTTCCCTAAAACAAATATTTTTTCACCTGTAGGATTATACTTAGTTTTTCTGGATAAGTTATTCTTCGTTGTAAGCCTTTATCTTTTGTCGCTGAAATCTATTTCAAGTTCTCCACTCTTTTAAAGTGATAGTTGTCAAATCATGGGTGATCCCGACTGTGGCTCCTTGGTAATTTAATTGCTTCCTTCTAGCCACTTGCAGTATTTTTTTTCTTCTTTGACTAGAAGTTCTGGATTTTTGTCTTCCAACAGTTTCCACTTTGGGGTTTCTTTCAGGAGAAAACTGGCAGATTTTTTTTTCTATTTCCATTTTCCCCCCTGGTTCTAAGAGATCTCTACAGTTTCCTTTTATGATTTCTTGAAATACCATATCTAGGTTATTTATTTTAGTCAGGAATTTCAAGTCATGATTTTTAAATTATATCTCTTCAATCTGTTTTCTAGATCAGTTGTTTTTCCCAAGAGATATATTTTTTTCAGTTTTTTGACTATTTTTAAATATTTCATGTTGTTTCATGGAGTTATTTTCTTCCATTTGGTCTATTCTAATTTTTAAAGAGTTTGTTGCTTGAAGGAAGGTCTTGTGTCTCTTGTTCTATTTGGTTAATTCTCTTTCCAATTCTTTCTTGCTTGGTTCTAATTTCCTTTCTCTTTTTTTTATCTTATGTTCTCATTTTTTTTTAAATAACTTGAAGACACTATAAAGTCATGCATACCTTTTGACCTAGCAATACCACTACTAGGTCTGTATTCCAAAAGAGATTTTTTTTAAAAAAGGAAAGGACTTGTATGTATAAAAATGTTTATAAAGGCACTTTTCTGGTGGCAAAGAATTGGAAACTTAGGGGATACCCATCAACTGGGGAATTGCTGAAGAAATTGTTGTGTGATTATGATGGAATACTATCGTGCTATAAGAAATGATGAGCAGGATGCACTCAGAAAAAAAGACTTTCATTGGCTGATGCAAAGTGAAATACACTGTGTACAAAGTAACAGCAATACTATAGGATGACCAGGTATGAATGACTTGGCTATTCTCAGCAATACAAAGATCCAAGACAACTCTGAAGGACTTATGATGAAAAATGTTATCCATCCCCAGAGAAAGAACTGATGGTGTCTAAATACAGATTGAAGCATACTTTTTTTAGCTTTCTTTATTTTTCTTGAAGTTTGGTTTGGTTTTTGGTTTGTTTGTTTGTTTGTTTGGGTTTTTTGGTCTGTTTTCTTTCCCAACATGAGTGTTATGGAAATGTTTTGAATGACTAAGCATGTATGACCTATATAGAATTGCTTGCCTTCTCAATGAGGGGAACTGGGGGGAATGAAGGGAGAAAATTTGGAACTCTGAATTTTTTAAAAGAATTTTAAATATTATTTTTACGTGTAACTAGGGAAAAATAAAATATTAAACAAAAAAAATTCTCTGCTGAGTGCCTTTCTTTCACTACCCCCACCCTTCAGCCTCTTATATTTTTCTTCTTCCTTTTCTACTATGAAAAAATCTCAGGAAATGATCTGTTCCTGATCACTTATACCTTGTTCTATTTATTCAATAAGTGACATCTCTTAAGGGTTCTTCTGCTGGAAGCTAATAGTGCTGCTGTTCAGACATTAAAGCAAAACAACAGTATAAAATGAGAATAATCTAAGTGTGCAACACAATGGCATATGCTGGAGTCATGGTCAATAACCAATATTTTCCAGCCCTAACTTGTATCTTAGAGATAAAACTATGTCCTAGCCTTTCTTACACTACAATGTTATGGTGAGGCTCAAATGAGGCAGTGTACACATTAAGAAAAAAGAATGGATGTCATATGAAAGAAGAGAAGGTTAGCACTCCCCTTGATAAGGATGGAAGAGGTCCTAGTGGCCTTTACAATGCATATATAGTTAAGGCATTGCCACCTACTTTGTGGCATCTAACCATGTTTAAAAAAAAAGTGGGCTCAAATTTAATTGAAGCTATTAACATTATTCCCATCACCAATTTTACTTCTAGATGTGGCAGCCAATGGATGAGTCACTCACCCTTGCTCATAGGTTATGATGTCTCAGCTGCCATCTTGATCCACTCCCGAGCTGTCACAAGCAAGTTTTTCTTCAAGGCTAAGTCCTTCCCAGGCTGTGCTGTTGGTCCTCTAAGAGAGCTTCTAGCCCTTTGAGATTTCACAAGATTTTACATTAATGGAAAAAAGATACAAACAGAAGGTGGCCTCATCCCAGACATTGCTTTATCTTGGAATCCATGCCTTCATGGGCCTTCCTAGTATGGGAAGCGTATCCTTCCCACTCCCTCCTAAAAAAAAAAAAAAACAGCACTCTGGAGCTCAGAAAGTCATGGACAGCAGGAAGGAAAGAGAACTCGGTTTTTCTAATTAGTGTGTTTTGTATGGACATTAGTTCTGTCTCAGTCATCAGTTAGAAGACTTTTCTTCACTCAGCAGAGAGAAAACAGTCACAGAATAGCTGAACATGCTCTGAACTGGCGGACTCTGCCGCTCCATTTAGATGTCATTATGAACTTCCAGAAGTCAGTTCACCAAACACCCAACATGGGTTGGCAGCAGACAGAATCTGAACATCCTCCCAGGAATGGATCTTCATTGGTCAGTTCCCTATTACATATGTGTATTCATTACATATGTTCTATCCACCATCTACTATAGAAATATAACCTATCAGTCCTATTGTTGTCATTCTTCCTTCTGACTGTTACATTCAGAGCCTACCTACCAGCTGTCTCTGTGCCTGACTGTTCTCCTTTTGTGCAAATACTCAGTTCCCATGTGGTGGCTTGTTGGATCAACATTGCATCAGCAATGTGTTTCTCCACCATCTCTCTCTTTGCTGGGTTTTAATCATAACTCAGCCATCCAAATGAACAAGTCATCCAATGTGCTCCCTCTCACCAAAAAAACGGCCTACGAATTATCTGAATTTATTACAAAGCATCCAAGTAAACTGAAGAGTTCATATACAGCAAGCAGACCAAGAGGAAAACCTCTTCTCTAGCAAATTGATCAGAATTGTATCAATTGGAAGGCAGATGCTAATGATTATTGAATAAGGATCACGAGCCAGGTCATGTTATCTCCATTTCATTTCAGAGAAAACAGTAACAAGGCATTTCTTCTGTGTCAGCCTTCATCCTTAAATTCACCTCAAATTATTTATTTCATCTTCTAGACAAGGGGAAAATGAAGGAAATGATGATAGGTTTGGCAGATTAACTCAGGAAAATAAGTGATGAGGGGCAGCTAGGTGGTACAGTGAATAGAGGACTGGCCCTGGAGTCAGGAGGACCTGAGTTCAAATCTGGCCTCAGACACTTGACACACTTTCTAGCTGTGTGACCTTGGGCAAGTTATTTAACCCCAATTGCCTTGCCTTCCCACCCTCCAAAAAAAATTTTTTTAAAGAATCAAGTGATGAACCATTGAATTCATTATTACTATTGAGCTACTAGGAAAAGAAAGGGCATATTGAAGGAAAATATTCTATTTGTTTTTGTCTTCTCTGCCCTTGCTACTAACAATTTTCCAGTACACACACATACACACACACACACACACACACATTTACTTCACTATATATTTACTCTTATCTGTGAAATGTGCTAAAAGATAAGATATCCAACAAGAATAAAAATCACATGGTTGGTGATTAAAAGTAAGTTGTCTTTAGAATGCATTTGGTTGAAGTTTTACTGGTCAAGTTACCTCCCTAATTTATTGAAATAAAATTATATAAACCATGAGAGGAATGAGAAGTTTTTATTTTTTTCTTTATTTCCTTAAAACTCAGCATAGTGCCTGGTACATATTAAGAGCTTAATAAATGCATGCTGATTGATTGGAAGAAAGGACAAACACTTTAAGGCCTCTTTTCAAGCTTCATGCTTCTTGATCTCTCTCTCTGCAGGATTGAGAAGTCATTAGATTTCACAATTGAATACTCATCAGGAACTTTAGAGAGAGCCATTTCAATTGAACAATGAGGGCAGAAGCCAGGTTGTAGAGGATTTAGAAGAGAATTAGGGGAAAAGAAATGAAAGCATTGGATGTAGGTGGCTTATTCAAGGAGTTTATCCCAGAAGAGAGGAGATATAGAAAAATAGCTAATAAGGATGGTAGGTTCTATTGAGGATTTGGTTTTGGTTTTGCTTTAAATAGAGGAGATAAGAGAATGTTTTTGTCAGTAATAAAGGAACAAATATATAAAAAAGAGATTAAAGATTAGAAAGGAGAGAAAGTATTCCTTTAGTGAAAGGAGATGATTTTCAGGTGGTCCCTTCAGGCAAAGGTCCAGTAAGGGCTAAAGCCCTAACATGGGGCCAAGATATCAGGAGCTTGACAAACCCTCCTCCCCGACACTTTTTTTTTTTTTTTTTTTTTTTTTTTTGAGAGGGGAAAGCAAGGAAATTGGGGTCAAGTGAGCTTGCTTAAGGTCACACAGCTATTTAAGTGTCAATTGTCTAAATTCTGATTTGAACTCAGGTCCTCCTGACTTCAGGGCTGGTGCCAATATTTTTCCAAGAGAAGTTGATGGTGCAGGTGTGATAGGAAAGATGTTCCTTATTCAGCAACCCAAACTGTGTTCACCTTTCAGGAGGACTCCAAACCACAGAGGGTACTACTCCATGTCTGAGAGGGATTATGTAGGACTCCATGAGATAGTTTGGCATTCAACACATTGTAGGAATAATGCCACAATGTTAGCCTTGGATTCACTTATTCCTGAAGGGGACTATCATATTTTATTTATTTTCTATATCTGTTAATGAATTTCCATTAGTTGTTTGAGTACCTTAGATATTTTCTCTGTTTGCCTTTTAACTTCTGTTAGAACTTTAGGTACCTTAAGTATTTTCTCTGTCTGTTTATGGGGTCTGGCATTCTTTGAATCTTCTGAATTTTCTATGGGATAAAATAAAGGCTATTTTCTATTTATAGGCATTCATTAATTTGAGTATGGATCAGTTCTCTGCTTCTTGTGCTAATTTTGGCCTAACAATTAACACCAAAAAAACACAGGTGCTCCATCAGCCTCCATCTCACCATCCATACATGGAACCATTTGTTACAATAAACAGAGAAGTTTTGAATGCTGTGGATAAGTTCACTTACATTGGTAGTGTATTTTCCAGGGATATACACATTGATAATGAGGTTGACACATGCATTGCCAAAGCTAGCCCAGCGTTTGGGAGGCTCTGAAGAAAAGTATGGGAGAGAAGAGGTATTAGACTGACTACCAAACTGAAGGTCTACAGAGCCATTGGGCTAACCTCACTGTTGTATGCCTGTGAAACCTGGACAGTCTACCAGTGCCATGCAAGGAAACTAAATCGCTTCCATTTGAATTGTCTTAGGAAGATTCTGAAGATCACCTGGCAGGATAAGGTACCAGACACTGAGGTCCTTACTCGAACTAACCTAGTTAGTTTGAGCTAACATTCAAATTCTACTTCAGAGGGCACAACTCTGATGGGCTGGCCACATTGTTCAAATGCAAAATATATGTTTGCCAAAAAGACTATTTTATGGAGAACTCACACATGGGAAAACATTCACATGGTGGTTAGAAGAAGTGATACAAGGACACTCTCAAGGTCTCTCTGAAGGACTTTGGAATTGATTGTCTAACATGGGAGACACTGGCACTGGGCCACTCAGCATGGCGTCCCCACATCAGAGAAGCTGCAGAGCAGAATTGAAACAGCTCAAGGAAACACAGGATGCACAAATTTAGAGAATCCACTCCCAAATGATCACATGAACTATTTGTGCCCAACCCATGGTAGAGCCATTTCGAACTTCTGATCTGCCACAGTTGGATACATTGAAACTTTCTAGCACACTGATGTCATTTTGGTCGTCTTTGAGAATGAAGGACAACAACCAATGATGTGAGGTAGGGACCTTGTTACCCACATTTGGGGAACTCTAGATACAATATATATTTTTAGAGATTTTCCCAGAGTAAATTTTGGGTAGGGCAATAAGCTAAAGAGAATATGACTCTCTCAGGTTAGCCTGTAAAATCCAATCCTATCCATGCAAATTGAGAATCTTGACCATAGATTCCATGGGGTCCTAGAGTATACTTTAAAAATATCAATAGTTGGTTCTCAATTAAGTAGCAATAATATAAAGATTAAATGACTTCCCCAAAGTCACAAAGTTGAAAAATACTGAGCCAGGACTCGAACCTAGTTCTTCTGACTCCAAGAAGACCTTCATTTATCTCTCAAGACACTTCCTTGCCTGAAGATAACCTTTACTTATCTCCTTTGGGGATAAATGGATGAGATATGAACTTAATAAGAAGCTTCATATGAAATAATTATTTTGTTAGAAATGTAGTCTAAGAAATAATGTCTAAGCAAGTGCTAAGACGTTTCAGGAAAAAGAAGTAGATGGCACCAGACTACAACTAGATCCTACTTTCAGAATCAAAAATAACCCCTAAGCAAAGCGTAATGACTTCTGCAATGCCACCTCAGTAAAATAAATAAAATGTGACTATTTCCAAAAATGACAACTGTCTCATTCTTATAGGTACAAGACCCCCTTCTCATTCAACACTCTTGACAATACAATATCTGCTGCAGCAATGCTAGCAAAGCTGCAAACAAAGAACAAATTACAGTAATCCAATCTGGCCCTAACAAAAGCAGACAAGTCTGTTTCCAGATCCACAGGAGCCAAGCAGGATTTCTTCTTTTCTGTATTTCAAAGATAATAAAGAACTGTTTTAACAGCATTTTTTATATTTATAAAAGGAAAACTGCGAATCCAAAGAGATGGAGAGAGAAAGAGACCAAATTTCTCCCATATGGACAAGTGAAAATCAAAAATCCTGTCATAGAATTCTGTGAAAGGCAGGTTTGGGGTTCATTTTTACAACTAAAAATCAAACAAGTCTCTTCCCCCACCTCATCACCCCTCTCCAGTTCTGGCTTTCGTCTGCCAGAAGTCATCTGGATTTGACAATGCAACAGTATGGCTATAGAGAGTAGGGATGGGAATAACAGAAATGCTGCCTGGCATTATGAATGCAAAGATTCATAAAGTTGCCCATTACCTGCAAACAAAGTGCACCTTCCCAGGAATGAGTCCTCAGGGCCACTCACATGCAGCAAAGAAGCAAGAGATACCACCAAGATGGGCATCAGGCAGAGCAGGTGCAGCATCATGGTTGGGCACTATCAGTACCAAGGTGAACCTGGTCACTCTGATGAGCTTTAAATAAAGCAAACAACACTTCCTGGAAGACCCATGCCACTTTTAAAGTGAGAAATGCTCCTGAATTTTTATTATTCATCTAGACCCCAAGTGTGTACTATGCTGAGTAATGGGTAGCATATGCCAAAACAAAGAGCATAGCCTCTGCCCTGAAGAGTTTGAAATCTAAAGGTACATTTGGGTACAGTTAAACTCTAGCATCCAACAAAGCAGAAAAGAAATACTCCACAGACTGAGCAGAGTCTGAGAGCTTGGATGAACGTGCCAATGCTTCCAGGAGCAGCGGAAGGAGCTCCTGAGGGACAGAGAAACATAACACTGACTGCCATGGTTCTCACTGCCTACAAGGCCAGGTATGATAGATTCATTTCCCCCAGAGGTCTCTAGTACCATTTTAAGGGCACTTGGGGAGTGTCCAGGCTTTCTGCAAAGGGCCGCAGTCCCCCACCCCCAAAGGTGGGGAAGTAATTCCATTTAGCCACACTCAGATTAGCTTTTACACAGAAATTTGGTTGTAGTCCTTCATTGTCAAAGAGGACCAAAATGATATCACCATGTTGGGGTCAAGGTACAGTATGTCTGATTGGCTGATCAGACCAATATAAGCTCAGAATGCTCTACCATAGGTCAAGCACAATATGAACATTTGGTATGGAGATGTCTCTAAATTTGTGCATCTCATGATGCTTCTTTTGAACTACTGCAGTTCTGCTTCTTTCATAGAGCACAGCACCTTCTTTGATTCGGCACATCATGCTGGGTGGTCCTGTACCAGTGTCTTCCATGTCTCATAATCAACTCCATAGCTCTCAGAGAGATCTTGAGAATGTCTTTGTATTGCTTCTTCTGACCTCCATGAGGTGTGAGTTCACACACATATTTACTTCATAAAGTATAATCACAAATGTACAAACTTTCCCCCCAACATGTGGGAGGCATAATTCTGTACACAAACCTTCACACCATCTGTTTCTGGGGATGGGAAGGGGCTTAAGTTCATAGTTTAGCTTGGCTCCCATATAGTCACGATCCCAAATCCAAAACATTCCCTCAGGCTTGAGTCAAGATACCATTAATGGCTTCTCAGTGTTTCCATGTACCCTCTCTGCAATCCTGGCTCCAAGGTCATCATGGCTAGAACTCCTGGGTCCTCTGAGGATCACCTCCAGCACTTGAAATTGAGGAGACAAATATCACAGAGCAAAAACAAACACCACCAAGTCCAGTTCTCAGAGCCAAGGGAGAAGGGAAAAGAAAATGTTCCACTCTCACCATTTCAGTTCATGCCTTTACCCTCTGGACAAAGCAGAAAGAGTGACAAAAAAGAGTAAATGGCTCAGTCTGCCAGTATTAAAGGTGCAGGCAGCCAATTAAAGGAGGCTACACCCACCCATGTGGTAACAGATGCAGAGTCCTCCATGTTAGGCAGTCTGGAAATGCTCCAGAAGCCTCTCAGAGCACCTCCATGTTAAGAGGACCAGGCATACCCAGACAAACCCATATCATGGAAAAGAGGAAGAGAGGAAGGAAGGAAGGAAGAAAGGAAGGAAGGAAGGAAGGAAGGAAGGAAGGAAGGAAGGAAGGAAGGAAGGAAGGAAGAAAAGGGGAAAGCAAAGAAATAGGTTTTGAAAACTTCTGTGGAAAATAGCAAAACTTCCTTTGACTATGTTGGGGGCAGGGGTGGAGCGGGATTGCTGCTAAGTACTCTGAACAGGTGAGCCCAGAATGTCTTAGGTTGACATATGCATTCTTTGCCAGACCTAAGAAGAAGTCACCGTGTGATTTCAGAACATTGCATGGTGAGACTTCCTTAAATTTATAACACTGACAATACCCAAAGACAAATGTCCTTGGATAGAAAATAGACATTTGTTGATTGGAAAAGAAGAGGGTGTCTGAATTGAAACAATTAGAAGAGTAAGGACTTTAGGCACAACTACTTAGTCAAAATTGACGAGTTTTCCAAAGTGGAAAAGGAAGACATCTTACAGACCCTCAAATAATCTGGATGCCATTTCTATTCTGTGCCTGTTTTCTTTTAAGGCATTCTTCTCCTCATGGGCTTTTTGGACCTCTTTTGCCATTTGAATTAGTCTATTTTTTAAGGTGTTATTTTCTTCGGTATTTTTTGGGTCTCCTTTAGCAGGCTATTGACTCGCTTTTCATTATTTTCTTGCATCATTCTCATTTCTCTTCCCAATTTTTCCTCCACTTCTCTTACTTGGTTTTCAAAATCCTTCTTGAGCTCCTCCATGGCTTGTAACCAATCCATATTTTTCTTGGAAGCTTTTGATGCAGGAGTTTTGATTTTGTTGACTTCTTTTGGTTCCATGTTTTGATCCTTTTTGTCCCCAAAAGAAGGATTCTGTGGTCTAACTGTGCTTCCTCTGCTTCCTCATCTTGCCCGCCAATTACTTGACTTTTGAGCTCTTTGCCATAGTAGAACTCTGCTTCCAGAGTGGATAGAGCTATGTCCCAAATCACTGGGGCTTTCACAAATGTTGTCAGAGGTCTGAGGAGGGTGCGCTCTCTACAGCCACCACAGCACTGGAACACTGACCACACACCCCAGGACTACCACCCAAGACCTTGATCCAGATCCAAGCAGGTCAAAGCAAGATAGATTACCCTCTGAATGGTAGCTTGGTCCCTCTGTGATCTGCAGGCCAAGAGCTCCAGAGGAAGCAACATAGCAGCAGTAAGCCTCTGCTACCTCTCACCCTGGGGGCTGGCACCAGACTGAGCTCTTCTGTTACCCTGTTCCAACAGAGTTCCCCACTGATCTTTTACTTTCTCTTTGGCATTTATGGGTTGAGAAGTCTGGAAACCACTAGAGGTGCCTCCCCACCATTGAGAAGGCAAGAAAAAAAAACACATTGCAAATATGAAGTCATGCAAAACAAATTTCTTCATTAGCCATATTAAAAAAAAATCAACAAAATGAAAAATGAGAAAAATATTACATGCTTCAATCTGCACTCAGAGTTCATCAGTCCTCTACCTGAAGGTGGATAGAATTTCTCATGATGAATCATCTAGAATAGTCATTGGTCATGGTTACTAAGTCTTTCATAGTCACCTTTACAATATTGCTGCTACTGTGCAAATTTTTCTCCTCGTTCTGCTTACGTCACTTTTCATCAGTTCATACAAGTCTTTCCAGGTCTTTCTGAAACTATTCTCCATCATTTATTATAGCAAAATAGTATTCAATCACATTTACATACCATAACTTGTTCATTCATTTCCCAATTAATAAGCATCTCCCCTGGTTTCCAATTATTTGCCACCACAAAAAGAGGTACTATGAATATTTCTGTATATATGAATCTTTTTCGTTTTTCACTGGTCTCTTTGTGGAATAGATCTCAGGATGACTGGAGATGACCCAAGATGCAATGGGAGACCAACTTTGAGTGAGGTAACACCCATTCAGTGAATAGGCCTCTTTAAGAAATGAGGCAAGGGATGGCCCTTTTAATCAGAAAAAAAAATCAAGCTGGGAAGGGAAGACCCTCAGGTTTGCTGTTCCAAAGGGAAACAACTACCATTGATATTCATTCTAAGCCAGGAGGGCCCAAAATACAGTCATTAAGGGGAGCCTGAGCAGGGACATATTGTGGTCCAATCTATGAGATTCAGAGTGAACTGGGTTTAAGGTTTTGTGAAAGAGAGAAAAAGAAAGAAAGGAAGGAAGGAAGGAGGGAGGGAAGGAGAGGAGAGGAGGAAGAGGACGAGAAGGAGAGAGAGGGAGAGGATGAGCTTAGTTGCCCAACTAGCTGGGTCCCCATTCAGGCAGCTCGGTCTACTCACAGGTTGTATTTGTCCTTCATTTTCAAAGAGGACCATGGCATCAGGGAAATGATAACATGACTTACTTGACTCACTTATTAAAGAGATCTATTCACTGAATGGGCATTACCTCACTCTAAATGAGTACCTGAAAAGGCCTTAGCCTAAAAGGGCCAAGGTCTTCCACTGCATCCTGGGTCATCTCCAGTCATCCTGATGAATATCAGGTCACTGGATCCAGATGACTCTGGAGGAGAAAGTGAGGCTGGTATCCTTGCACAGCCCTCCCTCACTCAAATCAAAGTGAACTGCAAGACCTTGGAATAGGTCTGGTGGCAGTAATATTGCTGTTCAAACCCATTTCTTACCATTGTCCTTTCTCCCATCTCTCTTCCCCCCTACCCCACTGCCCAATGAAAAAGCAAGAAAAACAAAACCCCTATTACAAACTTGTATAGTGAAACAAAATGAATTCTTGCATTGACTTTACTCAAAAAATATGTCTCAATATTCAGACTGAATCTATCACTTCTCTGTCAGGAGGTAAGGTGGACAACATGTATCATTTTGAGTCCTCTGGAATTGTGATGGATCATTGTGTTGATCAATGTTGTCTTTACAATATAGCAGAGTCTTTTCTAAAATTATCAGTCGTATACTTTAATGACAACTGTAGAATCAACCTTAACTAAGTATTCAAGTTAAGAATTACTTCACTTTCCTACTATTCTAAATCCTCCCTCATTCACTCTTTCAATTCAATTTCAACAAACATTTACAAGTATCTTTTCTGTGTCTGGCACTGTGCTAGGCTCTGGGGATACAAAGACAAAAAAACAAAACACCCCTGCCTTCAAAGAGTTTACTTTTATTTTTTTTTTTAAGCAATTGGGGTTAAGTAACTTGCTCAAGGTTACACGGCCAGGTGTTTCTGGGTGGGTGCTAAGTGTCTGAGCCTGGATTCGATCCCCCAGGTCATCCCAACACTGGGGCCTGTGCTCTTACTCTCTGTGCTACCTGGCCGCCCCAAGAGTTTACTTTTATTACAGATACAGTATGTATATAGATAAGTAAATATAAATGTAACCTAGGGCCCCCAACGTCTGAGTCAAATGGCCAACTTTCCATTCATGTTCTTTTTACCTTTCCATATGGTAATTGTTAACCACCAACCATGAGACTACCAGTGCTTTGGACTGTATTCTCACACCACCCAACTCCTGAGAAGGTATAGTTCTCATCAACTTTCTCATCATGTGAGTGAGCACCTTAGCTCCCAAATAGTCTACCACTCTCTTAATTGCTGCTATCTTGTGAGCAGTAGGGTCTTTTGGGTTTCACATATGCACAGAAAAGGGAAAACAAAGGGAAAAGGCAGCCAGGAACTCTCTCCTCTTTCACTGGTTAACTTCCTATTGGGACACCTACATGACCTCCTCCATAGTCTGTCCCTCAGTTTATCCTACCACTCCTTCCCTACATGAGAAAACACTGAGATTGGGGCAGAAGGCATCTGGAAAAGGGGTATCCAAGGGCATCAGTGTTAGTGATTTTGTCTGAGATAATTTAGGATGATGAGGCAACAGATTAATAGGTCAGAGTCAAGTTGACAACATATGTCAACTTGCCCATGATAGACTAATTTGCAAACTTCCTCTATATATAACTCTACTTTCATTTTTTAATTACTGTATACTCCCATACTTTTCAATTTTCATAAATTTCTTAGCCTTTATTTTATCCAGATAAAATTAAGAATATATCATAATTTTATAACAAAACACAAATTGTTAACATGCACTGGGATTAGCTACATTGATATTGGGAACTGCAAGATGAAGAAACTCCGTGTACCAATGCAGACTGCAACTGATATTCTTAGAAGGGTTGCCTAGAACAGGTCAAGGCCACATATGGCTCCCTAGGTCCTCAAGTGAGGTCCTTTGACTGAATCCAATCTTCACAAAACAAATACCGTTGGGGATTTGGGGCCTTGAGGCCACAGGTTTCCTACCCCTGGCCTAGATAATTAAGAGGTTGTGTGACTTGTCCAGGGTCATATAACCCATATGTGTTCAAAGTGAAACTTGAACCCAGGTCTTCCTGGCTCTGAAGTCAGTAATCTATCTACTATATCATGTTTTTCCAAATATGCAACAAAACTAATATACAAGTATTTACTGATAAATATAATTTACAATTATCATATTTTATATACAAGTAATAACTAATATTGCCAATCAGTCAATTTGGATTTATTAAGTGTCAATAATGTAACAGGCACTGTGCTAAATACCAGGGATACAAAGAAAGACCAAAAAAGTCTCTGCTTTCAAAAAGTTCATAGTCCAATAGAAATTAATGTAATAGATGAGGGTTTTTTTTTTTTTACCATTTTCTTGAAATGCTGTCATTTATGTTCTAATTCATAATTCTTTTTAACCATTAATCAAGATCAATTTTTGGCTATTGAACAGTGACACAATTTGCATTACTTTGTTTAATTAAATAAGAGAATTCTTTGTTTACCCACAGAACAAACATAATAAAAATTTTAGGGTCAAACATTTGTTTCAATATACTATCACAAGACAAGTCTATTAATCATTCATATTTGGAGGAAATAACACCAAATATATCTTATTTGTATGTGGAAAAAGAGACAGCTAGGTATATCAGTAGAAAGAGCTCTGGGCCTGTAGGCAGTAATACCTGAGTTCAAAGCCAGCCTTAGATACTAGCTGTGTGACACTGGGCAAGTCACTTACCTCAGTTTGCCTTAATCCACTGGAGAAGGAAAGGCAAACCACTTTACTATCTTTGCAAAGAAAACCCCATGAACAAAGAGTTGGATACAACTGAACAACAAGATGTGAAAAATGAGTCCTTTATCCATTTATACTCAGAAATATCAAGGGTCTTGGCTTTCTTTTACTTCACTTCCAAGGCAGATTTTTTTAATTGAGAAAACATCAAAATAATTTGAAATTTATCATCCTTAACTCTAACTTTTTCATAAACACAGTCACTTCATCTTCCTGGATCAAAGTATGAATTTGAGGATCTTGCATTGATTTATTTAAAACACTCATATTTTTTTTAAAAAATATCTGCCAAAAATGCAAGTTTCAAGAGGACATCTTTATTATAAAATGAATTTTCTTTGTCGTCATTTTCACTATGAAAAATGGCGATTTCTTTTTTTTTTTTTACTATTGTTCAAATACCCTTTGAAGTACCTTGGCATAAGAAAGACAGTATGTTTCACAATAATATTGACATATCCAAATTATGGTCCCACACCAATTTTGCAAAAGGCTTCCTTTAATGGACTATCTTTTATAAGGTTTATTACTCTTCTAACAACTTGAAAAATTGTATGTCGATCCTTCCACATAGTTCCAAAGAGAGTGATTAATTGGTATCTAACAGATCTGAATTTCCAAATGGCTACAATTTTAACTAGTACTTATAAATCCAAGTTTCATTCTGATATCAACTGGAGTTCTGTCAACACAGAGGTCAATGTGAGTCTCTCCTATTAAATAATTTTCATTTTGAAGAACCCTACAATTATATTGAAATTTTTTCGGTGTGCCATTTTCATTATCAGTTTTACAAAGTAACAAATCCTTCTTATCAACAGTGTTCACTCTATATTCTACACACATAATTAAAATGCAACATCAACTAATCTGAAGTTTCATCTTCTTGAAACATAAAATGGGAAGATTTTAGTTGCTCAATTAATTGATGATAAAGGTCTACAGAAATATAGATAATTCTCTTTCTCCCATATGATCTGCCAGCATAGGTGTTTGAAGCTGCTTTGCATATGATTCACTAAACATCATTTCAACCATACCAAGAACTGCAGATAGTACTAATGTTTCTTATGTCAAATGAGTTCTTTTACACTAAGTAATTATATAAACAAGTTCATATGACATGAGCAATCCTTTTGATGTCGCAGATGTGGTTTTTGGAAGTTTGTTTTTACTTACTTAAAAGCATCTCATTTTTCTCTGGAAAAATTCTGTTGTCTTACCAACATAGTCAGTATGTATATTTTCAAGGTGTCATTTCAATATATTAGGCTTCTTGCTAGCTGTAGTTAAAGCATTCGTGCAAAACAAACACAGTGGTCTTAGCTATCAGTAACAATTTGTAAATCCCAGTGATTAATATAGTGGATCATATTTTCTTGATTTCTGCTTTAAGTTTGTGTTTCTGTATTTCTGCTACTTAAAATTCTCTTTTGTCTTTTTTTATGCTATCTTCAGCTGCTCCACTGAATTTTATCTTCAAAACAGCTATATAGCTATCTACATCATGAAGGGATATTAGTTCACTTTTTAAAAATTAGAGACAACAAATTTAAAGTGAATCACAGAAATTTATCTATAATTAATCTCAACTTATTTCAATATTTCAAAAGTTGTGGAAAATATATGTGTGTATCCATAAATACATAAATATTTGGAAACCAGCTTATTATACTACAATGATACTCATTGGAAAAAGTTGGATGCATTTAAATAGGAGTTTTACCAAAAACTATTCAATAATTTTGGCCATTGCTTTGCACTTCTACTAAGACAGTTGCATACCCCACCCCCTGTGAAGTATATTCCAGAGTTTGGAAAACTCTGCCATATCGGGTACTTAATTTATTCGAATTAAGCCAATGTCTTCATTGGAATTGGAACACTGTTCAAACCCTGACTATGTTTCTCCCAACTGTGAAAGAGATGAAAGGGAGGAGACAGACAGGCAGACAGACAGACAGACAGACAGACAGAGAGACAGAGACAGACAGAGAGAGACAGAGATATGCTATAAGTCACTGAATAGGAAGAGGCGTCCAACACTCCCTATATCGGCCAATATATGACCTATGAATACAGATCTCCAATGTTTGCCTTTATATTTGTTCTTTCTTACTTTTAAGCAGTGTTAGAAACAGCTAGGGTCTTTCAGCCTTCAAAAGGTCAGAACTGTGAGCTGCCAAAGAACTGAGTTGAAGTCCATGCTGGATTCTGCATCTAGTCATGAAAAACAAGTGACCTGTTTGGGTCAACATAGACTGAAGGAACCAAAAGGGAGCAGCAGGAATTCATCCATTGGCTATGTTGCATTTGTAAGTGGGCTTGGACTAAAGGTTGATATACATTTTATTAAACTTGACCCCACTCTCCCTAGAGACAAAGGCATAGTATGGGGGAAAAGGGATGTCCTCAGGTATTAGGGGGAAATGTTGGTAATTTCTGTTCTTAATATATATTTCCAGTAAATATACTTTTGTAAATGCTTAATTGGTTAAATGAAACTAGGACACTAATCATTGATGATATTGGGAAGAACATACCAGAATGGGGTCCCAAGCTCATAACATTAGAGAAAAGATGCCTCCAATCTCTCGGGGTTACTTAGAACCCTGGAATGAAAGTGTAGTATCCAGCATTGCTTTGGGAAAGTGAATTCAGAATCTGTCAAGTGACTACTACTACCATTATAAATTTGTCTAGATTGATGTCACTGCTTATTAAGAAAACAGGCAATCTGCTTCTACTTCTCATTGGGGAAAATAAATCTGAGCAAAGCTAGGCCAAAAAATGATCAGTGTTTTCAGAAGGAAAGGATGATAAATACTTTATTTCTTATATTCTCTCATGTATAAAATATAGAATGTCTTCACTTTGCCTAGAGATCTAACAGTGATATACCCACAAAACCATGCAGAAACCTCATGTGGAATTACTGGTGTTGCACTCTGTAGGAGTCAGAAAAGTTTCACAATTTTATAAGCAAAGTGTCCATTGTAGCTATATGGCTGATTCCCAATAATAAGAGAGCCTACAATCTCTTCTATGCCTTTTTTCTGATTTCCTATATGACTCAAAGAAAATCTCAAATTGTCTATTCAGTTCATTTTTGTTTTCCCTCTGTGTCCAGCACAAATAAGCACTGGAGATAAAGACAAAAATGAAATAGTTTCTGCCCTCAAGGACATAATGTATTACTGAATTTTGTTTTCCCTTTATGCAAACTAGGATAAATAATAGACTATTTGAAATTCTCTAATTAAAAAGTGAAAAATATGGGACCTTATTGAAGAACCAAGTAGGTTCTTCAAGAAACTTTTCAGAGTAACAAAACTACAAAGAAAAACAAGATGAAGGGGTTGGCTAGGTGGCACAGAGAACAGAGTACCGGCCCTTGGAGTCAGGAAGACTGAGTTTTCAGACACTTAACACGTACTAGCCATGTGACCTTGGGCAAGTCACTTAACCCCAATTACCCTCCAAAAAGCAAAAAAAAAAAAAACAAGATGTAAATGCTTTAGAATGCTATGTGTTGCAATGATAAACCATGAGTCCAAATGATAAGGATGAAATGTTCCACTAACCTTCTGAAAGAAAGGTAATGGACTTAAAATGTTAAAAAAAAAAAAGACATTCAGTTTTGGACATGACCAAGATGAGAATTTGTTTCATCAGACTACACAGTTATGTACTGAAGGCTTTGCTTTTCAGGTTGATTTGCTTTGATTTGCTGGAGTTAGATAACACAGTGATGGGAGGAAGAAATTAAATTTTTAAAATAGTTACTTAAAAATACAAATAAGCTAGTAAAACAAAACAAAGATTTTTCAAAGGCTAAAAAAGAAAAGGAGGTTATAATTATTTTCAGTCTAATGTCTAATCTGCAAGAAACTAGGAAAATCATTTTTGTGTTTGAAAATTCACCTACTTTGAATCATTTCACCATCTGATTTCCCTGGTGCTATAATTTAGCTAGAGTAATTTTGTAATTATTCAAGGGTCCATGTAAATATATATCACTATAGAAGTTGGGTTTGGTCATAGAAGGAAAGAAGATAGGACACAGTTAAAGGAATTGTTTTGTTTTTTTTTTTTGTGGCTGTCATCAGAAAGTAGTAAACATCTATTAAATACTTATTCCTTTCCCTTCTGTTCATAATGACTAAGGGGCAGCTAGGTTGCATAGTGGATAGAACACTGTGCTTGGAATCAGGAAGACTCATCCTAATGAGCTCAAATCCAGCCTCATACACTTATTAGCTGTGTGACCCTCGGCAAGTCACTTAACCCTGTTTGCCTCAGTTCTTCATCTGTAAAATGAGTTGGAGAAGGAAATGGCAAACCACTCCAGTCTCTCTGCCAAGAAAATCCAAATGACAAAGAGTCAGACACAACCAAAAAGATTCAACAACAAGAGTAATGTTCCATTTCTATCTTCATGAATTCTGAAATTCTTTTAACTTTTATAATCTTCTACCATTTTTCTTTCTGACATATCAGCCCTAATAATGCCATTAAGTCCTCACAATTACATTCAGTCACTCAGCCCTTAAGACCTTTCCCAGGTCTCTCTTCCCATCCTCTCACTGGCTACACTCTGCTTTTATCTCCATCTTGACCACCAGTCCAGCTCTACAATGTCCTCTCAAGTCCCTTGCCCCCTTATCCTACTGCTGATGTTGATCTGCCAAGCCCCAGACTTGGGTTACTGCCAACATATGCTGTCTTTGCTCTCATACTTCTACAGCTGAATGAAGCCATGGAAAATCATAAAACCCTGATGACTAATTTATGTGACATGATCTCATTGTTCCTCATCACGGCACAACAATCCTTTTACAGCTTCCTGATCAAGTCACTCTTCCAAACCTTTCCATTCCTCCTCAAACTCTCTCTCCCCTTTCCCTCATTTTCTCAGCTGAGACTTGGCCTCATATTTCACTGAAAAAAAATAAGACCATTTGCCTGGAACTGTCTCTTCTCCTCTCCTCCTCATCTCACATCACTCAGCACCTTCCCCCACTGTCTCCTCCTTCACCCTTATCTCAGATGAAGGGAAAACCTCCTTGCCAAGGCAAACCCCTCTATGTGCACAAGTAATCTCATCCCATTTTATTTCTCTGAAAGATTACCCCCATTCTCCCAGTAAACTTTTATCTCTCTTTATCTCCTGGCTACTTCCCTGCTGCTTACAGGCACACTTGTCTTCAAAAAAATTCTCACTTGATCCATACATCTCTGCTCATCACCTCCTTTTCTCTCTTTCGTGGCTAGTCTTTGAGAAGGCTATCTATAATCCATGTCTCCACTTCCTTTGCTCTCACTCTCTTCTTTGTTTTTTTTTTTTTTGCTTTTTGGAGGGGGGGAAGGTAGGGCAGTTGGGGTTGTGATTTGCCCAAGGTCATACAGCTAGTTTTGTGTTTGTGTTAAGTGTCTGAGGTCACTGACTCCAGGACCAGTTCTCTATTCACTGTGCCACCTAGCCACCCTAAATTGACTTTTTTTTTCTCACTCTCTTCTTAACTCTCAATAATCTGGCTTCCAACTATGTTATTCAATCAAAAATGCTCTCTCCAAAGTTACCAAGGAATTTCTTTATTGCAGAATGCGATGATCTTTTCTCGGTCCTTCTTCTTCTTGACCATCGGTAGCCTTTGACACTGTTGATCACTCTCCTCTAGTTATCTCTCCTCTCTAGGTTTGTGTGACACTACTTTCTCCTGGTTCTCCTCTTACCTGGATAACCACGCTCAATCTCCTCTGCTGGATTTTCATCCAGGTCTTGCCTACTTATCATGAGGGCCCCCCAAGTTTCTGTCCTAGGCCCTCTTCCACTCTTCCTTATACTATTTCATTTGGTGAACTCATCAGTTCCCATCAATTCAATTACCTTTTTTTCCATGCAGCTGATTGTCATATCCAGTTAACCAATCCTAGCCTCTCTCCTGACTTCCAGTCACAAGCATTTCCAACTGCCTATTGGATGTCTCCAACTAGACTGCCTATATATATTTGTAAACAATTCCAAAACTGAACTCATTACTCCCAAACATTCCCCTCCTTTTAACTTTCCAATAATTGTCAAGGGCAGCACCCTCCTCCCGGGAACTCAGGTTAGCAAACTACATGTCATCTTTCACTCCTCATTCACCCTTAGAGTCCTGGGTCTAAAGTCAGGAAGATCCAAGTTCAAATACAGACTTAGACACTTACCTGTGACCCTGATCAAGTGAACAGGGTCACTCCACCTCTGGTTGCCTCAGTTTCCTCAACTGTAGAATGGGGGTAATAATAGCACTTACCTTACAGGATTGATGTAAGGATCAAATGAGAAAACTTGTAAACACTTAGCATCGTGTCTAGAACACAGTAAGTGCTGTAAAGATCTTAGCTACCATTATTATTATCATCATCATTATTACCACCACCCATATCCAATCTGCTGCCAAGACCAGTCAATTCTACATTTGCAATATCTCTTTATATGTGCCACTTTTTATCCTCTGACATTGTTACCAACCTGGTGTAGTCCCTCATCACATCATTCTTAGGCTATTGCAACAGCCTTCCACTTGACCTTCCTGCCTCAAGTCTCTCTCCATCCAGTGCATCTTTGACTCTGCTTTCAAAGTCATCTTCTTAAAGTGCAGGTCTGACCATGACATCCCCCTATTCCATCAACTCCTGTGGCTCCCTTTTATCTCAAAGACGAAATGCAAAATTCCGTTTGACTTTCAAATTCCCTCATATTGAGAAGTGATTATTTTTCTATTATATTGATAACCAATTATTAAATTAAGATTAAGGATTTTCCTTTCTAATTCTTCATTCAGGGACCAGCCCCTGTGGGTCATTCAGCCAGTGTCTGAAGGACAAGTCTGATAAATGAGATTGACTTAATCCTCTGGGAACATGCTCCCAGATCTTGAATTTACTTTTGTTTATACTATAAACAAAATCTAATCTAGGTTACTTCCAACCCCAAAGCAGCAAGTCAATTCCCTTGCACCCCTCCGTTGGAATCAGGGTCACCCAGCTTTTGGAGAAAACCAACTATAGTGGTCTGGGTAGAGATGGATTCCCAGATTACTGGGAGCAGCTGAGTTTCACTATCAAGTCACATTCTCAGCAGGAGGAACTGAAGACTTTCAGCCCACCCCTTCATTTGAAAGTCTACCCTGCCCCATTAATTTTTTACCAATCAGGATTCATTTTCACCTGTCACAGCACCCCTTTTTCTAAAGGTATTTAAGCATTCTATGATCTCCATGGTTTTCTTTGGTTGTCAAGAGAGATCAATGATCATCAATTTGTTGATTATTAGCTAGCCTCATTAATAAATTGATTATTATTTACTCAGAAATTCTGTGTCTCAGGATTTTTCTTTCTCAACAGTATCCTGGTCTCTTTGTGCTTTTCCAGTCTTCTTACACCTTACTCCCTTCCATGTACTCTATAACCCAGTGATACTAGCCTCTTTGTTCTTCTTTTCTCAAGATACTTCATCACAAGATTGCGCCTTTCCACTGGCTGTCCCCCATGCCTGTAACTCCCTCAAACTCTTTTCTCTCTCCTCTCCTTTGTCTTCTAGCTTCCCTGGCTTGCTTCAGGTCTCAGCTCAAGTCTGTCCTTCTGCAAGAAACCTTTCCCATATCCACTTAATGCTGCTATCTTCCATCTGTGATTATGTTCAAGTTATCCTGTATAGATATATACATATATATATATATATATATATATATATATAGTTTTAACATAGTTGTTTGAACATTGTCTCCCCATTCTACTTTGTACTCCTTAAGAGCAGGGTCTCTTGCCTTTCTTTGCAATCCCAGGGATTTGCACAGTGCTTGGCACATAGAAGGCAATTTAAAAATGCTTGTTGATCTGACTTGATATAAATAATCAAAAGATATGAGTAGTTTTCAAAAGAATTGCAAACTATAAATTGGTATGCAACAACATGTTCCATAACAGCAATGAGAGAAATATACATTAAAACAACTATGAGATTTCACCTCACTCCCTGTAAATTAGTCAAGATGACAAAAAAAAAAAAAGGGAAGTCCACATTGAGATGATATGGAAAGACAAGCACATTAATGTACTCTTGGTGGAGCTATGAAATGATCAGACCCTTTTGAATATCAATTTGAATTTATACAAGGAAAATGACAAAAACGTTCATACTCTTTGACCCAGATTTCCCACCACTGGAAATATAGTACAAGAAGGTCAAAAACAGAAGCAAAGGTCCACTATATGCCAAAATATTTATTACAACAGAGTGTCATAACAAAGGATGGAAGCAAAGTCAGGGCCCATCAACTGGGAAGAGACTAAAAATACTGGACTATATGAATGGAATGGAATACATTGTGCTGTAAGAGATTACCAAGGTGAGGAATTCAAAGAAACATGGGAAGATCTGTATGAAGTGACATATATAAAATAATCTGTAGAATGAAATAAGCAGAAACCAAAGATCAATATTCATGACTGCCATGATATAAATAAAAGGATTATTAAAAAGAAGCTAAACACTGAGTAACTGAAAAAGTAATAATTTTCCCAGTAGATCCAGAACAAGAAGGGACCCCAGAAGCCATCTTGTCCAACCCCCTTATTTTACTGATGAGGAATAAGGCCCATGAAGGCTATGACTTGCCTAATATCACACAAATATGAGTGTCAGAGACAGAATACAGTAAGACAAACATCCAGTGGTGAGCTGGTAAATGGTTAACAACTAGTTCTCTGGGGAAAATGTACAAACATCACTCTTTTAATTTTAATCTGCATTATTAATATTTTCCCCATCATCTTCTGAATTGGCAACAGTAGATAGAAAATCACCATAACAATAAACCAAGGCCTGATTTGAAACATTCACCTATTTCTGAAATAAAGTCACACTGAAAATTTTACAATCACACGCTGGTATAAGCTGGCTTCAGCACACCCCTGCAACATATCTCTCTTCACAGTAGATAGATGGGGAGCTACTAGGGCAGAGAACGGTGTGTTTCAAGCCTCGGTCACTATATTGGGTACTTTTGCTTAATATATTTTCTTTGTTACACAGAAAGGTCCATATTTCCAGATATGACAGTGATATAAAAATAAAAGATATCAATAAATTTTTTAGAAAAGAAATTGCTGAAAGGAATATTTATTTTTAATGGGAGGTAAGAAAAGGATCTTGAGACATGAAGATAATAAATAAAATCAATGAAATTTACATTTGAAATTGAACAAAACATTTTAAATAAATTTTTTTAAAAAAGGAGTATTGTCTTCTGAATCACTGCTATATGCTAAGTGTGTGAACGTCTTGGCTTATGCTGATGGTGAGAGTTTAAGCCATCATGACAGGAACTGTCTTTTCTTATTGCATTTGCAAATGCACCCAGAGGCCCTTGCACTATGGGCTCATCTACTATACATCATAAGCAAATCATTTTCTTATTCCTGGGATCTGCTAACATAGTTTATGCAGCAAAAGAGTCATCTAACTTACAAGTTGTCTAAATCATAGCAAGAAGATTTGTGGTAGGAGGGTGGAAAACGATAGCCTTCTTCCACTTCCATCATGCTTCATACTAAATAGATTAGCACAATGACAGGCATATAGTAAGCACTTAACAAATGCTTGTTTCCTTCCTAAATAAGCATTGTTGACAGCACCTATTACAGTCCCTTGCCTCCAGTAGACGGTTAATAAATCCGGGTTGACTTGGATAACATTGATAACAGTTCCTAAATAAAATAACATTGGTAATGGCTCTTTTTAGCATGGTTTGAAACAATTAACCTGCTCTTATTGGAAAAATAGTATTAAGTTGGAAGCGATGGGAGTTTTTGCTCCAATGACACCCACTGCCACCGATCCAGGACTGCCCATTCAGTGTGACTCTCATCTACATCCTCGCATCAATTAACCCTGGGGTCCACCCAGTGTAGACCTATGAAGTGAAAGGTAATCATTTCATTATCCCTCAGTCTTAAGTTAACAATTGCCAACTACTATGGGTAGTAGTTTGCTGCAAGGAAACAGGAATAAATTGAAAGTCTAAAGGTCTTTTTTCTGTTGTTTTAAAAATAACCCCTATTCACATCTTAGAGGAAGCTAGTGGCACAGTGGATAGAGGGCTGGGTCTGGAGTCAGGAAGACTCCTCTCCCTGAGCTCAGATCTGGCCTCATACACATACTAGCTGTGTGGCCCTGGACAAGTCACTTAAACCTGTTTGCCTTAGTTTTCTTATCTTTACCAAGAAAACCCCACAAGGGGTCAAGAAAGTCAGAAATGACTGAAAAAGGATTAAATAACAACTCACATGTTAGAATGGAAGCACTTAGGACATCCTACCTCGAATCATCATTTATATATTTACACACATATCATGTCTCCCCACCCACTACTATAATCAACCTAAAGTCAGAGAGTGTATCTTACATTTCTTTGTACCCCCATGACCTTATGTCATATCTGGTGTATGATCACAATTAAAGAAGAGAAGGTTATGATACAGATGAGTGAGACCTGGATTTTTAGATGGTTAGTTTTATAACATTTTGTTATGAATCTCAGTGTTCAGACCTTTTCTTTTCTTTTTCCAAGTCTAAATATTTACGTTGTGACATCAAAAACATGATTTAGTTACACTCAACCTTACACAATACATTTAACAATATATTAATAATAATTTAGCCTTAGAATTATTTCTAACCAGAATATATCCATAATAATTCATTTGGCACTCCCTCTGTAAGTGACATGGCATAGTGGAAAGGGCACTAAACTTGAAACCAAGATGACTTGAGTTAAAATCTATCTTCAGGCATTTACTAGCTGTGTGACTCTGGACAAGTCATTCAATTTCTATGGGTCTCAGTTTCCTCATCTGCAAAATGAAGACAGTCTCAGTGAGACCTTTAAGGTCCCTTTTAGCACTAAGCTTATGATCTTTCTATTCATCTCAGTATCTGTGCATGTATTTTTCTTTCCTAAACATCCAGAACAGGACCATGACATTCCGTATATAAACTCATAGTTCAGGAAACACTCTAGCAAGAATATGCCCACTCTACTGTGACCATACAGATCATCATGATCAGAAGCTTTACTCTTCAGCATTGGAAGGCCCCTCCAACTGCTTTTTGGAAGTGTATGTTTGATTTGGGTGATAAGTCAACTATCCTCAAGATAACAAGGCTCTCATTGAGAACTCCCCAGTCAGAAAGAATTCCAGGGAAGCTGGAAGACAAGTCTCAGGTCAGAGTTTGGCTTCAAGATTCCTGTCATCTTAGAAGATAAAAATTGCGCGTTAGAATTCTCCTTGTCTAACTCATACCTTGTTGTACATCACGTAAAGAACCCTGCAAGATCCTTGGGCTTGGCCTCCTCATACCCTCTAGATGCATATGTGCTTCTGATTTTGACTCGGCTTCCTCCACAGAATTTACTGTAGTCCTGAACCCATGAGGTTCAATGATAGTCATCACCATTCTTGACTTACCCTTCAGACACCACTATTGGAAGTAATACTTCCAATACTCAGTATTTCCAATCTTTCCAGCTTAGACAGGATTTTATCTCAAAAGCCCTTGGCTTTTTAATGACACATGTCACATTTGGGACTTTTTTAGTTCTAATTCTGTTAATACTGTGTGTCCCTGATCAATGAGATATTTAAGAGGATTTTGTCTTAGATAAAAAGTGATAGCATAGATGGAGCCACAGAGTTCAAATCCACCCATAGACACTTAGTAGCTGTGTGACCCTGGGCAAGTCACTTTATTTCTATCTGCTTCAATATTTTCACCTCTGAAATACAAAAATAATAGCACCTACTTCACAGGGTTGTTTTAAGGATAAAATAAGTTCATGTTTTGCAAACCTTAAAGCAATATTAAAAAGTTGGTGATTATTTTTTTATCTTTGGTTTCAAATCCCTATTAATCATTTCTATTCTGGAAATCTCAACACAAATATCATTTTTCTTTAAAAAAAAAAAAAGAGAAGCAAAATAGAAGGTGAGTGCTTTGCCCTTATCACCAATCCTGTCTACTGTAAGCAGTTTGGCAGTCATTTACATGCCAGAATCCAACAGAATTACAGAGCAGAGAAAATACAGAAAAGGTGGGAAAAGGACTCAAAGCAGTCTTAACCCTCAGCAAAAGAGAATACCAGACCTGCATACCCAGTGCAGACAATCCAAAGATCCAATCACTGTCTACATCAGAAGACAAGATTAGACCAGCTGTTAGAGAAAGCTACTCACACATTCTATCTGGGACTGAGAAGACACAGTTTGGGGTAACCCAGGGGACCATTTAAGGCAGGTGATAGGGCTTGGACAGCTTCTGGGTATCCCATGCTCGAGCTAGCATCCAGAAAGCCTGAGCAAACCAGCAGCAGGAGATTAGACCAGACAATGCTTTCAGAAGATGGGGCCTAGTCTTTTTTTTATTTTTAAATTATGGAATAAAACAAACATTTTCATAACATAGTTAAAAAGACAATAAATCTGCCATGCACAGTTTGCTATTCCTTTATCCACCAGAGTATTGGTTGGAACTCCCTACAATATTCAGGAATATAGGAGCAGAGTTTGACTTAACCCCAATTCCCCAATCTATAAACTATGGCTACGTGAACAAAAGGGAAAATAATTAAATAAAATAAAGAAATATCTTGGACTAAGAGAAGCCAAAGAGTAAACATAGAAAATGAAAATCATTCCACAAATCCAGGTAGCTGCTCAGAGAAAAAATATCTTGGTCACAAGAGCTATAAGAATATCAGGAAAAAATTAAGTTTGTACAGGACTATGTATACATTGTGTCATTCTTATGTGTTGTCTTCCCAATTAAAACATGAGTAAGGAACGTTTAACTTTTCTATTTTTATCCTCAGCACTTAGAACAATGCTTTGTATATAAAAAGTACTTAATAAATGCTTCATTCATTCATTCATTTGAACCTTAGAATATCTTATAAGATAGGTGCTATCTTCATCTCCATTTCAGTTGGGGAAAATGAAGTTAATAGAGCTTACAGGACTTACCCTAGGTCATGGAGCTAACTGTCTGAGGAGGGGTTTTAACCCGGTTCTTCCTGACTCCCAATCCAGAGCTCTATACATTAAACAGCACTGCTTTTCACACTGTGCCATGCTATGAAAAAAAAATGTGCAAAAAGAAAAAAGTATACGAAAGAGAATCTTGAGGGGCACCCAGGTCCACGCAGGAAGGAGACAGAGACGGGACCAGGAATTCTGAGGAAGAAAACTTAGACACAAACCCAAGAAAGCACATGATCACAGAACCTAGGGCAAGAAAAAATCTCAAGAAGGGAAAAGTGGTGAGCATGTCAGTAATCATATATCAATAATCATATTTGCTTCAGATAATAATCTATATCCCTAATCTATAAGCTTCAGAGAGATCAAGCAGGATGAAGACTGAGGAAATTCCCTTAGCTCTAACAATTAAAAATTCAATTCAATTCAGTTCAATTCAACAAGTATGTAGAAAGCACCTCCTCTGTAAAGGTGTAGCACTCGGGTGCTATGATCATAAAGAAAAAATGCAAACCGTCCCTGCCCTCAAGTAGCTTGTGGTTTACTGGGGAATACAGTGAAGAAGTAGACACAAAAGTAATTAAAAACTCATGAGAGGGTAAGGAAGAGCACCAAAAGCTGTGGGGGTCAAGAATGACCTCCTGGAAAAGGTGGACCTTCAGCTACACCGTAAAGGAAGCCAGCTATTCTGAGAGGCAGAGGGGAGAAGGGAGAACGTTAGAGGCTTGGAAGGCGGCCTGTGCAAAGGCATGGAGGTGGGCGATAGAACAGTACATAGACAATAACTGTGGTACCGGAGAAAGGCCATCTGTCATCCCCCTTCCAATTCCTACCCCTCAAGGTCTTATTACACATTGCTCATTTGTCAAGAATGTGGAACAAATGTCTAAAAAATCCTATTTATTTTATTGGGAGGGATCACACACTTCGACTTGAGGAGCCCTGAGGTTTAATGCTTCTCAACATGTCACTTGTTAGCTCAAGAGTTGTATCAGGTCTCGGTAGATCAAATTACTATGAGTGGAATACTTGGACACTTCCCTGAGAGGCATCATTCGAGTGAACTCTCTTGTCTGCTCATAAAATTCTATAATGAACAAGTCATTTCATTCTTCCTCTAGTACTTTTCCTTTGCTTTCTTGTCCTCGTGGACGAACAGATTAGGGATAAATCTCCAATAATACAGGAAAGGGTTATAGGGGGCAAGAAGCAGAGGCAGAGACTATACTCTTAGGACTTCAGAAAGCAGCATTTTTATTGCCGAGAATGTTTTAAATTTCAAAGATAGAAAAAAGGAAGAAAAAATTTGAGTCAGAATTCCCTCCTCCCTGTTTATCCAGACACCCATCAATAAATACACTGTTATCATTATTTTCACACCTCAGAGGGCTAAATCCTGAATTCCTCATATAGAAAAAATTACCAGTAATATCAAAGAGGTCTTTTCTCCCTGCCTGAGAAGGATAGCACATACACAATTGAGGCAATATGGCTTTGTGTATCATCTAAAAGACTTGTTTGTTTGGGTTGTTTTATACTTACTCCACTAAACAGACAAACCACACAAAGTAAATCCCGTTTTTGCCACACTATCGTTCTTCATTTTGCTAATTTGTTGTCCCACTCCAGTGTCATTTAGAGGTCAATTCATCTGACCCACTTTAAATTTGGAATCCAATACAAAATGTCCTTGCCTCATCTCTCTATCCATCCATCTTCTCTAGTTATCATTCTATATCCCTCCTCCCTTTCATGGCATCCTTATGAATGCCACCTATAATAAATCCATCCACTTGCTTTCCTTTCACTTTCTTCTTAACTCTTCAGTAATGAAGCAACTGACCTCGTAATTGAACTGAAAATGTTCTCTCTAAAGTTGTCAATGAGCTCTTAATTGCAAAATCTTGGGGCCTTTTCTCAGTCCTCATTCTTCTTGACCACTCTTGACACTATTGATTACCACTTGCTTCATCTGACTATTTCTCCTCTCTAGGTGTTTGTGACACTTCTCTCTCTCATTTATGCTCCTAGCTGATTGACCGTTCATTCTTGGTTTTCTTTACTGGATTGTCACCTAGGTTGTGCCTGTTGATCATGGATACCCAATATCCTTCCTGGGCCCTCTTCTCTATTTCCTATGTGTTATTTCACTTAGTGATCTTGTCATCTCCCATGGATCCAATTACCATCTTACTATGCAGATTACTTCTCAGATCTACTTAATCAACCCCTACCTGTCTCCTGACCTCCAGTTCCAAGCACCAAGCTACCTACTGGACATCCTAAACTAGATATCTCAAAAACATCTTAAACTCACCAAGTCCAAAACTGAACTCAGTATCTTTCCCCCAAAAAAACTTCCCTATTACTGTTGAGGGTATCACAATCCACCCAGTGACTCAGGCTTATAACCTAGGTGTCATCCTTCTCTCCCTCTCTCTCTCTCTCTCTCTCTCACTTACACACACACACACACACATACACACATACAGAGTATTCAATTTGTTGCCAAGTCTGTCAATTCTACCTTTGCAATATCTTTCCTATATTTCCCTTCTATTTTTAACACAGCCATCACTGGTTTAGGCTTTCATCACCTCACTTCTACCCTATTGCAAAAGCCTGCTAGTTAGCCTCCCTGTTTCAAGTCTCTCCTTGCTTTAGTCTATCCTTGACTAAGCTATCAAAGTGAACTTCCAAAGTAAAGGTCTGACCGTGTCACCTCTTTATTCAATAAACTACAGTGATTTCCTATTACCTGTGGGATCAAATATAAAATTCTCTGTTTGGCTTTGAAAGCCCTCCATAGCCTAGTCCCTTTGTACCTTTCCAGTCTTCTTATACCTACACCCTCCCAGGCAGTCTGTGATCCAGTAACACTGGTATTCTTGTTCTCCTCTCACGAGACATTCCATCTCCTGACTCATATATTTTCCCTGGATGCTCCCTATGCCTGGAGAGCTCTCCCTCCTCATCTCTACCTTCTGGTTTCCCTGGCTTCCTTCAAGTCTCAGCTCAAATACCACTTTCTGCAAGAAGTCTTTCCTGTTTTTCCTTAATAATAGTACCTCCCCTCTCTGTGATTGTCTCCAGGTTATTCTGTATGTAACTTGTTTGTACATAGTTCTTTGCATGTTCAATAGACTCTGAGCTCCCTGAAAGCAAGAATTGTTTTGGTCTTTCACTGTGAAGCTGGAAAGTTGTGTTGGGATCAAGTTGTGAAGAACTTTAAAAGTTAAACAGAGGAATTTATATTTTATCCTCTAGGCCATAGGAAGTCACTGGAATTTATTGATTAGACTTGCACAGTCAGATCTATACTTAATGAAAATCAATTTGGCAACTATATGGAAAATAAACTTGAATAATGAGTCCTTAATTTTGCTGAGACTTTTCCCTCTGAGACTTTCTCTCACAGATCCTGTAAATTTCTTGTTTGAGCATAGTTGTTTCATATTGTTTCTCCTATTCCATTGTAAGCTCCTTGAGAGTAGGGACTCATGGAGATTATTTATTTTTTCTTTTCTTTGAATCCCCAGGCTTATCACATAGGCTCAATAAATGCTAGTTGACGACTTCAAAAACTTGAAGTTAGGAGACAAGTTAGGAGCCTAGAAGACAGAAATTGATAAAGGCCTGAAATAAAGTGGTGGTTGTATAAATAGAGAGGTGAGGTATTTCATGAAAGATGTTGTGGAGGGCGAAACAGCAAGATTTGACAATGGACCAGATGTGTGTGGAGTGAGGATTACAAACCTGGGGGGCTAGAAGGATAGACATGCCTTCAACATAAACAAGAAAGTCTAGAGGGAGGAGTAGGTCTTGGAGGAAATAGGAGATGTGTTTTGGGCATGTTGAGTTTAAAATGTCTCTGATATATCTAGAATGAAATGTCAAATAGACAGTTGGTGTTGTGAGACTGCAGCCCAGAGTAGAAACTAGTACTTATCAGATCCGTCAGTCATCTGCATATAGGTAATAATAATCATCAAAGGTGACAAGTTTACTGAGAAGGAGAAGAGATATGAGAAGAGGTCCCAGGACAGTTCTGGAAATGACTCAGAGAGAACGATACCTATGATGAACTAAGTGAGGAGTGGTCAGATAAGGAGGAGACTAGGAGAGAAGCGTGTCAGGAAAACTCAGAGAAATAGGAGGAGAGGGAGGAAATGTTTGACACGTCAACCCACCCTCCACGCAGTGACTGAAATTACTGTCTCAACTATGACCATATCAACGTTCCACCCGATCTCAATAAATTTCAGTGGTACCCTAGGACCAAATATAAACTCTTCCGTTGGACTTTTTAAATCTTCATTATGTGGGCCCTTCCTATTTTTCCAGTCTTCTTATACATTGCCACACTCCATTAATGCTACAGTCTAGCCATACAGGTCTACTTACAGTTTCTCACGCTCAACATTCCACACGTACACTCCATCTCTGTGCCTTTGCACTTATACCTAAAATGTTCTTCCTTGCTCCTCCTACTTCTTAGAATCCTTGTCTTCCTTCAAAACTCAGACCAAGCATCACCTCCCGTCCAAGTCCAAGGACATCTTCAGTCCTTTTAGCAGTTAGTGCCTCCCCCCTCTAAGGTTAGCTCACATTTATGCGCATGTTGTCTCCACCATTGGAATGTAAGCTCCTTGAGGGCAGAAACTGTTTTTGCTTCTTCTCGTATCCCCCGAAATTAGCACAATACCTGGCACACAGTAAGTGCTTAATAAATGCTTGTTGACTGATGGCTGGATACATTGATAGAGTGAGTAGTAGTCATGGAAGCCAAAATACAAAGGATTAATAGGGGCATTGGTTGTAGACAACATTTCCCCCAAGAAGTTGGCAATGAAAGGAAGGAGAAGTAATGTCTAGAAAGGACAAAATGATCCAGAAAAGAGTTATTTTAGAATTCACTTTTCTATGCTGAGATAGATCTCATGGAGTAGTGGAGCCCAAAGTTTCATGAGAGAGACAGAGACGAAATGACCGCTACAGCAAGTTTCTGGTGGATGTAGAAAGGAATGAGATTTTTAAAATGCTTGTAGAGAGATTAGCATTGATTAAAAAGAGGGAGGGGAATATCTTCTCCTCTGTGAATGGAAGAAACGATGCAAGGGTGGCTGAGGATTCTGAGAACTGTGGGAAGTGGGGGTGCAGTTAATAAACATGGAGAAGTTTACAGGGCTTAAATTAAAAGAAAAGGTTTGGAAGAGTTGCTACAGAGAGTGAGTTAGGGAGTTGGGTCAGAACAGGAATAAAGAGCAGCATCTATCAAAATTAAGGGGACAAAAATCCATTAAAGCAACCAGACAGAAATACAGTGATGAAGAGTTAATTATAGACTTAGTTCCAAACAGAGAATCCAACTGAATCTAATAAGCATTTCCTAAGAACTGGTACAATGGAAGAGACCCTGAGTTCAAATACAGCCTCTAATGATTACTACTTGTGTGTACTCAGGCAAGTCACTCAATTACCATGGGTATCAGTTTCCTCATTTGCAAAATGAGAGGGTTAGACTAGATGGCCTCTGAGATCTCTTCCAGATGTAGGTCTGAGATAATAGCATCCCACTATATGAGGCAGCCTAGTTTAGTGGTTAGAATGCTTGTCTTAGAGTCAGGAAAAACTGGGTCAAAGCCTATCTCTAAAGCATACTTAGCTGTATGACTCTAGGTAAGTCATTTAGCCTGATAGTGCCCAGACAAATCTTTACAACTATAACTTAACTTAAAATTTTAAGACTATGGAACAGTTATGGATCTACAATCAGTTGAAGGTTTTTACTTTACAGGTCTAGAAGGGGAGAAAATTGGACCAGACTTCAGAATGAGTTTTCCACTGCTCTTCCAACATATTCTTAATTAAGCACAATTAGCTTAGTGAATTATGATTGTGTTCCTGTGGACAGCTGTAGGGATTTTCTTTCTGTTTATTTGTCTTTAACTAAAAGCCCATATATTATCTGGTAATATCTCTGAATTTGTCCTCCAAAGGTGGAAAGGATGTACATTTTCCCATAGAAACCTTTCTCCAAATAATTACTAGACTCCATAGGCATAATTCACTCTGTCAGACACCAGAAAAGAAGCATTATAGTTCATCACATCAAACATTGTGGTATCAGAAACAGTGAACTGACATAACAAAATGAATCATGTAGGGAAATGCTGTTGATGGGAAGATAGAGTTTTGTTTGCACATTAATATATCTCCACAGACCAGTAAAGGTTGAATTGTGCATAAAAGGCACAATTGGACTCTTTTTTATTCACTTTTTCCCCATTTCTTTGAAAATTTCATTTTAAAAACAGCTAAGAGATGAATAAGTAACTTGGATGGACTAGGGTGGAACTATTAATTCTAGCTGAGCCAAGAAGCACTACTAGACCGTAAATCAGACTGCTTCTTATAATCAGATGTTTGCACATAAGAGAGATCTAGGGTGACAGAAGCTCTGTAAATCAACCCACAGAGCATTAGACTCCAGAACAGAGAAGCAATATAACATCAGGAGACCCAAGAGAGTCACATCTGAGAGAAATTTTCGGTTGTCAAAAAGAAGAAAAGAAGTCATCCAGAATAGGATTCTATTTTTAAAAGAAGTTTTGTCCAAAAAACCAGACAAAAAGAATGTGTTTTGGTAGATATCTTTTTTGTAAAATCACATTTAGGTTGAGACCACCACTGTATTTGGAGACTAGAGGAAAAAGAAGAAAAATCAAGACCAATTTTTCATTCTGTTTGGATAATATAATTGGAATGTTTCATATGCATTATTTATTTCATCTTAGGAATTGTTACATTCAACACGTAGTTAATATGTGCCTACTATGTGTCAGGCATTGTGCTAAAGGACAAAAATTAAGTGGTCCCTGCCCTCAAGGAACTTACATTCAATAAAGGAGATATGCACATATGTGGGAAAATATACAGAAAATAAATACAAGGTAATATGAGGGGAGGTGCTAGGAAGAGGGAGTATTAGGAGAAGCCCCACATATAAGGTGGCACAGTAGATAGAGTCCCAGCCTGAAGTCAGGAAGACTCATCTTCCTGAGTTCAAATCTGGTCTCAGACACTAGCTGTGTGAATCCAGGTGGGTCACATAAACCTGTTTGCCTCAATTTCCTCATCTATAAAATGAGCTGGAGAAGAAATGGCAAACCACTCTAGAATCTTTGCTGAGAAAACCCCAAATGGGGTCATGAAGACTCAGACATGACTGAAAACAACCAAGAAGTAAGGGGGTAGCTGAGCTGAGCTTCAAGGGAAACTAGGCATTCTAAAATATGGAGGTAAGGGGAAATGGCATTCCAGACATGGCGGACAGCCCATGTGAAGACATATATACCATAAAGAGCTCGTTTATACATAGCTATTTGCATGCTGACTTCTCCACTAGATTGTAAGCTTCTTAAGAGCAGGGACTTGTTTTTACCTTTCTCTGTATGCCTTTCACTTACCATGATGGTCATCAGGTACTTAATAAAATGGTGCTCAGTAGTTATACTTGGTAGGTACTTAATAAATAGGTACTAACTTTTGACTGACTTATCACTGCAAAAGATAGAAAATCATATGGAAGAACTATAAGGCCAATTTGTCTAAATTATAGAGTTCTCAGATAAGTCTGGAGAGATAGGTTGGAGTCAGATTATGAAAGGCTTTCAATGCCAAACAGTGAAATTTGGATTCAACCCCAAAGGCAAGAGGGAATTAATGGATTTTATTGAGCAACAGAGTAACAGAGTCTTTTTTTTTCTTAAAGCATTTGGGGTTAAGTAACTTGCCCAAGGTTACACAGCCAGTTTTTTTGTGTGGATGCTAAGTATCTGAGGCCGGAACCTATCCTGGGTCCTCCCAACTCCAGGGCCAGCACTCTTACTCACTGTGCCACCTAGCCGCCCCTCACATAGTCTTTAGTAAAATTATTTTGGCAACTGTGTGGAGGAGACATTAAAAAAGAGACTTGAGGCAGAGACCAGTTAGAAAGCTATTGGGAACCCAAGAGTTATTAAATCATAAGATTTATGAAACACCCTCAAACACATGATAGAAAAAGTTGAGTCAATTGACCTGAGTCTAAATCGCACTTTTGTCATTTATGTATTACTTGTATGTCCTTGAACAAGTCACTTCACTCCCTACATCTCAGTCTCTTCATACAAAATTATGAGGGGTCAGATTAGATGATCTATAAGGGCCCTAAAGTAAACATACTATTAGGGTATAAAGAAGCACAAGCTCTGGGAGGTTTATAATGCTAGAAAGCCTTCAGGTGTGATCCTCAAGACATCAAGACCTCAAGATTTTCAGTACTAAGTCTGCTTTCCAAGGACAGGTCTGGTTAAGTACAAAGCAGGTCATCACCAATAGTCCATGAAATAAAAAACAGTGCAAGATCAACTGGGCATGGCACTCTGCTATTAAGGAGGTTGAGACTGGTAGGTTGTTTAAGTTTGAGAATTGTGAATAGCAGAGATCAAAGATGATTGGGTCAATCTGACACCAATATGGGGAGCCCCTGAAAGCACTAAACTGCCTGGAAAATGTAAACTGACCCATATTAGAAAAACAGCAACTCAAAAATTCCATGATAATCAGTATTGAGATTGGACTCATGAGTGGATCCTACTTTTCCAACTTATGCAAGATAGGGAAACCTAGTGTCAACAAGGAGAGAGGGATGGAATAGGGAGGGAGGAAGGAAGGAAGGAAGGAAGGAAGGAAGGAAGGAAGGAAGGAAGGAAAGAAGGAAGGAAGGAAGGAAAGTAGGAGGGAGGGAAGGAAAAAAAAGAAGGGAGAAAGGGAAGAAAAAGGAAGGGAAGGAAGAAGAAAGGAAGAAAGAAAGGAAAGAAGGAAGGGAGAGAGAAAGAGAAGGAAGAAAGGAAAAAAAGAGAGAAGGAAGGAAAAAGAGAAAGAGATCAAAAAGAAACAAAGAAGAAGAAGATGGTCCTCAGTCCTACATAGTTTTCTTCTGCTTCTACAGGGATGGTGACTGAGTACTCAAAAAAGGATCAGAGGATGCTAAGAATCACCCAGTTTTTAGATTGTTTATAAACTTGAAATTACTGCTGATCTTCTAAATGTTACATCTTTATTCAATGGCCAACAGCTGAATCTGCTACTGAAGGAACTGAATTGTAAGAATCTTGACATTTTCAATAAAAACTAAACTAGAAGACAGAAGGAAGTTATAGATAAATGGAAGGATAACTTAGTTTCTCCTTAGACAGAAAAATAAAAGACATAATGGAATTGTTTTTATCGTGTGTCCAAAAGCAACACAAAGCATAATTTCATAGGACCTTTGATTATCTCATATTGCAGTGCTGATGATAACACCTACCATGAGACTAATCTTAGCCTATGTAACAGCACCTGTTGTAAAGGAAGATGATGCAGAAAAGTTCTACAAAGACCTCAATGCAGGGCATCAAATGTAATCAATGTGTATGCTTTGGTACTTGGTGCCTTCAATGCAAAGGTGGGAAAAGATATGAGCAAAAATAAGGTTGAAAAATGTGAACTGGAAATGAGCTATGAGAATGGACAAAAACTTGCAGACTCCAAAGGAGCTTAATGACTATGGTGCAAGAATATTTTGAGGGGGAAAATAGAAGGTACTAGATATATAGAGTGCAAAATAATATCACAAAAACAATTGCATTTGAATGTATAGGAAATTACATGTTACAAATTTGGGAGTCATTGTTGAATCAGCTAGCTCTCTTTGCATAGCCAGACCACCAACTTGTTAGAGCAAAGAAAAATATGTGTGTGTTTGTGTATTACAACAAAGTTAAGAGAAAGAATAAAATGGAAAAGATATGATATGCAATTAAAACTCCAACCTAGCCTATTTAAACAAGTCATTAATGAGTCATGGAAAATTGGACAAATATGAAAAAAGAAAAAAAGACTGATTAAAATAATTTCATATAGAAATCCAACCAATGTAAATGTATTGTAATAACAAGGAAACCAAAATGTTCCCCAAAAATGCATTAACCAGAAAATACTTGACTTCTTTCCAAGTAAAGAAATTTGAAAGCCAATGGCCACACCTCTTTAGAACATAAATTTATTTATAAACTTTTGCAGAGAAGGAAAAATGATGAGCAACATCACTTTATGAAACAGAGATATGCAGTGCAGGGTAAAATATTTCAAAGAAAGTTGCTGAGACCTAATTAAATAAAGCCATATCAAGAGCATTTAAGGATGAAACTGAAAGGGGGCAATTTTGCAAAATGCATAGGGCAATGGACCTAGAGCCAAGAAGACTTGAATTCTAACCCTCTCTCAGACACCTACTAGCCATGTTACTCTGGGTAAGTTAGTTAACCTCTCTGAGCCTCAGTTCCTTCATATGTAAAATGAGGGGACTGGATGCAACCTCTAAGGTCCCTTTCAGCTCTAAATGTATGATCCCATAAAAAGAGGACAGTAAGGAGAAGAAAGATAGAAATAACTTCAAATATTTTAATAAATTTTAAAATTATCTCTTTTGACTACTAAAGAAAGTTAAAGCATCATACTATAAATTTGCATACATGAGGCTCGCTCAGGTCTTTCTTAGTATCTCTAAAATGTATTTTATCTTACTTTTTTATTTAAGTTCAGCTATTTTAAAAATAAGTTGAATTAAGAGTTAGTATCTTTAATTTGGTAAACAAAAATATTGTCTTTTATGACTGAGTCTTCAATTAAGATTTGGCTTTTTAAAAAATAAAATCTCTGGGGTACACATTCTAATTTAATGTGCTGTACATACCTATGCACTAAATTGGGACTCAACATTGCACTCCAAGATGTACTTATAGAGGAAGCAGAAATGGAAGAAAAGATAGAAAATACTGGGGGAAAACAGCTGGATTAGATGGAAACTACACTCTGAAGTTGTTGAGAAATTAATTCACAAGGTATGTGCAGGAGAGGAAGATGCCAAAGGGCTGGGAAAATCTTGAGTGAGACTTATCAACATCAAAAAGGAGACAAAGAGAACATTGACAACTAATACTATCATTTCTTATTTAAATGTATTTTTGAGAATAAATTATAAATCCATTAAGGTCATCCTTGATGTAGGTATTAGTAGGAAATAAGTAAACTTTCACAAGTGAGATGCCATGAAAAACTATATTTACCATCACATAAGTGACTGAAAGATGTAGAAGATGCAAAGCATTTTGCTTGCTATTAACTATTCTTGATTCAATGTAGCAAGAGTAGTTTAACAACTCTTCAAAGTATCTTCTAGCCAAATTTCAAAATTATTCAAGATTTCTTAAAATACATAACAGTATAAATAAGCTATAATTATTATTATCATGTGAGCTATAAATCAGAAAGACATACGCTCAACAAAAGTGTTTATCACTGTCATGTAGAAAATTCATTGCAGAGTCTATTTTGAAGAGGGATTCTCTATCAATGACCAGGTGCTCCAGATGTTTGATACATCAAGTTCCAGAATGTTTCAAAGCTTCCTGAGCCTCCTAGACAAAATTCATCACTACTGAAAGGAGAGTGACCTAACATTCAAATGGGAAAATCAAGTAAATAAAGAATACCTATTGGCCAGTTTATGACCTGCAATTAGATGGGCAGCCTATAGAATACATGTGTCAATGTGTATGTTGGACAGATGTTACAAAAGGACAATAAGCTGAGTTCAGACTTTAAAATGGAGAAGGGTAGCATATCTTAAAAATGTGAAAAATGCCAAACTCCTAAGGGAGTTTGACTCCCAAACTTCTCATTGAAACAAAGGTCAATCTTTTTAATACCAATATTCTGTCTATTCTACTGGTGTCACATGGTTGACAATCATTGAACACTCTGGTTCTTAAGGAATTAAAAATTAGTATCACTTATAAATGGAGAAGAAAATGGCAAATGGAGAAAGAAATGGCAAATCACTCCAATATCTCTGCCAAGAAAACCCCAGATGGGGTCAAGAAGAGTCAGACACAACTCAAATGACTGAAGAACAACAAAAATCACTCATAAAGCCATGTAGAAGTGAAGGTAGTTATGAACAGGCTACAACACAGAGAAAACAAGGAACTATGAAGAATAAGAGGAAAGGATATCAGCAAAGAAAATTTTGACTAAAAATAAAGATGACATTGGCATATGGCAAGAGTCAGGGAAAATCAAAGGACAACCTCATATATTTCATTGGTATCTTCACAATGTGAAGAAAAATGTACAGAAGGACCCCAGTACCTTGAGTAAGTCCTCCTATGTAAAACTTAAAGGAGGAAACAGAGAAGGAGCACATAGGATTGGTAGGCATGGATGAATTGTGACCTTCTTCATTGGAGGTCATTCCCAAATTGAATCACTGATCTCTTGGAGTATTTGAGTATACCATGGTATATAAAACTTTTTTCTACTAAGTGTATATTTTAGTATTAATTCAAGAGTCAGGATAAGTTCCTCATGACTACATCAAATCCATTCTAACATTTTAAGCACCTAATATGTGCAAGCCATTGTGTTAGATATTAAGGATACAAAGAAAAATTTTAAATTATTCCTGCCCTCAAGGAGTTTATATTCTACTAGGAGTCCTCAGTTTATTAACAGCTAAATATATTAAGAACTATCTGAAGGAAGAAGATATTAAAAAAAACTAAGTGATCAGGAAAGGCTTTCCATAGGAAGTGGAACATAAGCTGAGCAGTGATGGAAGATAGAGATCCTAAGAGGTAACATTTTTTCAGACAGTTCATTCAAGCAAAAAGGACAGCCTATGAAAAGGCAGAGAAGCAGGAAATGAAAATTTGCATTTGAGGAACAGCAAGTAGGCCAGTAAGTATAGCTTCAGGGGAGTCGCATAAATGACAGTAACATTAATTAAGACAGAAAAGGTAAATGGAATCTAGATTGTAGAGGGATAGAGGGATTTGAGTGCTAAGCTAAGAAGTTTGTGCTTTACCTGAGAATAATTGGAATTGAATTGTTATCAGAGAATTGGAAGCTATTGAAGATTCTTAAATAGGAGAGTGACAGTCAAATTTGTGCTTTAGCAAAATTGTTTTGATAGATTTAAGACAAAATCTGGTTTCTACCATAACTGCTAGCCATGGTGCTGACTGCTTCTCTGATAACAACCATGACAATATTATCCTCCCTTCTAGACCTTTCTTCCCCTTGTTGAGAGGAAGAGAGAAGAGATGAGAAAGGAGACAGAAAGAGAGAGAGAAAGAGACAGAGAAAGAGAGAGACAGAGACAGAGAGACAGAGAGAGAGACAGAGAGACAGACAGACAGAGAGAGAGAGAGAGAGAGAGAGAGAGAGAGAGAGAGGCAGGAACAAAGACAGAAATAGTGACACAGAGAGAGATAGTAAGATAGAATTTAGTCTCTTCAAGAATTCTGAGGAGGTGGGACAAATAATTTCCATGCAAGGGCATGGATATTGTTCCTTCATTCATTGTTGTATCATCCAGTTTCCAGTGTCTCTTTAAGATGTTGTTGATCTCCTGCCTTTTCTAGTACTAGAAGATACAAAAGCAAACAAACAAAAACTGAAAACTACACATCATAGATTACTCATCTCCAATACTCTCTTGGTGTGACTTTTTCTTCTTGCCTGCCTTTTAAAGATATAGTTAGTGTTTATGGCTATGCTAATTATACCTCTGCCCTATCTTTATTTTTCTGGTTTCTACACATGAGTCAATAATCTGACTTTAAAAGTCCCATATGCTATGGACTTCTAATAATCTTTGTAAAGAAGACTGACTGAAGAAAGTATTGTGTAGTAGAGAGAAAATGAGATTTGAAATCAGAGGATCTGGAATCAAAGCCTAGTTTTGCTATTTACCACCTCTTCAGGAGGGTAGCTAGGTGATGCAGTGGGTTAAGTAACAAATCTGGAAGACTCACCTTCCTGAGTTCAAATCTGACCTCAGACATTTACTAATTATGTGGCCCTGGACAAGTCACTTAACCCTGTTTGTCTCAGTTTCCTCATCTTAGCTGGAGAAGGAAATGGAAAACTACTCCAGTATCTTTGCCAAAAAAAAAAAAAAACAACTCTAAATGGAGTCACAAAGAGTTGGACATGACTGAAACAGCTGAAGAAAAACAAAAACAGCCTTTATCTCTGGGCTACATTTTCTTCATCTGTCAAATGAGAGGATTAGACAAAAGTACCTTTAAGGTCCCTTTCAGCTCTAAATCTATGATCTTATGACAAGCAAGTTCACAGCATAGAGGCTATTGGTCAATTTCTTTCCCTGAGTTAGCTCAACTAAATATTCACAGGATAAATAAAACATATACTCTCAGTCAGCTCACTATCTTGGGGTGTGGGGTAGTGGAAAAACAGGTAGAACATTTGTAGCTCAAAATTTTGTGGAAATGAATGTTGAAAACTTAAAATAAATAAATAAAAGATTTTTTTAAAAGATTCAATGGAAGAAATTACAATCAAGTGCAAAGAAATGAAACATCTATCATGCTCATTATCCTGTCTGCTATTGACAATGCTTTCAGTAAACCTATAGAACATAAGTTTATACCATAATACTTCTATTCAATCACAAAAAGTAGTCATTTTTTTCACCTGCACTACAATCCACAGTAAACATAAAAGAATAGTTCTTTATTTCTATCTGAATTCCATCAAGCAAAGTAGAAAAAGACACAACAATAATAATTATAACACTATATCTAACACCTATATAAAATTAATTGCTTTCAAAGCCTTTTTGAACATAATTTCAGAATACTTAGGTTGTGATATAGGCTTTACTATCTTCATTTTATAGATGAGAAAACTGAGGATCAGAAAAGTTAAGGGACTCGGGCATGATCAAGGAACATAGATTCCTTGCCACATATTATATAATCACAGGAACATAGATTTAGGGATGAAAAGAAATCTAAATATTACATAATCCAATCCTTTAATTTTACAAATGAGCAAACTAAGGCCCTGAAAGGTAAAGCATTTGCCCAGGGACTTACAGTAAGTTTTTGGGAAGACCCAGATTTCAAACCTTGGCTTTCCAATTCCAAATCCAGCACTCTCTATAGTGTCACATTGTCTCTAGTCTACCATGGCAAAATAGAAAGCCATAAACATTATATCAAAATGATTGTTGATTCAACTGATTGAGTCAAACAACTGATAAGCTAAGAGTTGGGGATGGGAATGAGGAGCAAAATCAGTGAAATCAATCATATGACTGAATGGGCTACTTTTCTGAAATAATTAACTGATCAATTAAGTGAAAATGACAACTCCAATAGAACCAGCTAGTATATGCACTGTATTCTATCTTTAATTATTAAGTAGCATATTAACCAAGATATAACTAATAGAAATCCCTTCATTTGGATTGGTTTAGGGAGAGCATATACAAGTATTGGCCATCAGTCAGCATGGATGGGTTTCAATCTGCATTGTTAGTGCTTGTCTCCCCATTGAGAAATCACTATGCATTTATATTTTGTCTATATCCAGTATTTTCTCAACTGTGAATGTGTTGTATTCCTCCAGTAAAATGGAGCTCCTTAAGGACAGGGACTTTAAAAATGCTTCTTGACTCTTCCTGTGAAGAAATGTTGAATGAACAAGATCACTGACCTACTGGAGTATATGTTGGGCTCATCTTGCTCAAAGGAAATAGTATCTTCACATAGCCAGACCACAGGCATGCAAAGAGTATATATTTAGACATGCCACACCAATGCCCTATGTTTTAAAAGTGTCTAAAACAAGCTTGATTTAGGTTATCATAGTAATTTTTCTTTTAACCAGAGAGGAAAACAAACCTGTCATTAGGAAAATTTTTTTTTAATGTAAATAATCTAAATATAAAAATCTAAATTATCTAGATTTTTTAATTTTTTTGAAATTTTTTAAAATAGTGATTTATTTTAAAATTTCTGATTTGGACTACTTCAGAAAAACCTGGAAAAATTTACATGAAATGATGCAAAGCAAAGTGAGCAAAACCAATAGAACGTTGCACAAAATCATAGTGATATTATACAATGATCAATTGAGAATAGAATGCAAGCTATTCTCAGCAACACAATGATCCAAGACGATTCAAAAGAAGTCTTGATGGAAAAATGCTATCCACCTCCAAGGAAAGAATTGATAGAGTCTGAATATAGATCTAAGCATACTATTTTTCACTTAATTGTTTTCATAGGTTGTTTGGTTTGGTTTGTTTGTTTGTTTTTTTGTCTGTGCTTTCTTCCAAACATAACTAATGTGGAAATACGTTCTGCATCATCGCATATGTATAACCTATCAAATTGCTCACCAACTCAGAGAAGGAGAGAATTAAGGATTTAAGATTTTTTAATGTTAAAACTTGTTTTTACATACAATTGGAAAAATAAAATATTATATTAAAAAATTTCTGATCTAAGACAATTCCAAAGGACTTAATTGCTATCCACCTTCATGGGAAGAACTGATGAAATCTGAATACAGGTTGAAGCAGACTTTTTAAACTTTATTTTTCTTAAGTTTTTTTGGTCTATGTTTTCTTTCATAACATGACTAATATAGAAGTGATTTGCATGACTGCAAATGTATAACCTATATCAGATCGCTTGCTTTAAGTAAGGGGAAAGAGAAAGCATGAAGGAGATAATTTAGAACTCAGAACTTAAATATATATATGTATATATAATTAGTTTTACATGTAATTTAGAAAAAAATAAAACATTTAAGACAAAAAAAATCTCTGATCTAATTGTCTAAATCCAAGATTCTGTTATGAGTCATTATATGGGTTAGGTAGGCTTCTTGCTACCTAATCAATGCATTCTCTCAAAAGTATTTATTAGCATCTTTACAAGAGGGAAGATGTGTCAAATCAATCATTTTAGTTAGTGATAGAGAAGCAAGATTAAAAGTTCTTGGGGAAGGGACCCTAGACTTTGGTTGAGCTCAGGGTGTCTCAGTTCCCTTTCATTTCTTCACCTTGAAGCTGAGGGATTTTTTTTAAAACCATTTCAGGTAAATGGACTTCCAAGTCTTTTAGGTTAATGTACCACAAATTACTCATGTTTAGAATGAATGAATTTTACTCAGTGTCCTCAGATTGCCCTAGTGGCTTTGAAACTTCCTATTCCTAGACCCAATATGGGTACATTCTACATGAGTATGTTATACTAAGCAACCCATCATCAAGGCTTGTTTCATAACTATCATTTCTATAGAGCTTTACAAAATTTATTTCACTTGATTCTAATGACAACCCTGGGAGGTACTATTAGCTATTATTTTACAGATGAGGAAACTGAGGAATGCAGAGATAAAGTGAATTACCCAGGGTCATACAGCTGGTAAGTTTAAAATTTGGCATCAGGTCTTTTTGACTTCAGGTAGACTAGGTGGTATAGTGGATAGAGTACCTGGCCTGATGTCAGGAAGATCTGCATTCAAATTTGGCTTCAGATACTTACTAGTTGTGTGACCCTGGGCAAGTCACTTTAACCAGTGTTTACCTCAGTTTCTTCATCTGTAAAATCAGGATAAAAATAGCTCCTGTCTCCAAGGTCTGTTGTGAGGATCAAATGAGATAGTATTTGTCAAGTGCTTAGCGCAGTGCCTAGCACATATTCCTGATGAAGACTCATCTTCATAACTTCAAATCTGGTCTCAGACACTTACTAGCTGTGTGACCCTGGCTAAGTCACTATTTCTATCACTTTCCTCATCTATAAAATGAGCTGGAGAAGGAAATGGCAAACTATTCCAGTGTCTTTGTCAAGAAAACCTCAAAAGGGTAGAAAAGGAGCATGACAGGGTTACATATTATCACCTTATTTATTTAACATATGCAGGGTATATCATGTGAAATGCCAGGCTGGATGAATCAAAAGCTGGAATTAAGGTTGCTGGGAGAAATATCAACAATGTCAGATATGCAGATGATGCCACTCAGATGACAGAAAGTGAAGAGAAATTTCTTTAAGAAGCCTCTTGATGATGGTAAAAGAGGAGAGTGTAAAAGCTGTCTTAAAGCTTAACATCAAAAAAACTAAGATCTTGGCAACTTGTCCCATCACTTCCTGGCAAATAAAGTAAGAAGAGATGGAAACAGTGTCGCATTTTATATTCTTGGGCTCAAAGATCACTATAAACAGCGACTGAAGCCACGAAATGAAGAGACGCTTGCTCCTTGGAAGGAAAGCTATGGCAAATCTGGACAACATACTAAAGAGCAGAGATATCACCTTGCTGACAAAGGTCTGTATATTCAAAACTATGGTTTTTCCAGTAGTAATGTATGCCTGTGAGATTTGGACTATAAGGAAAGCTAAGCACTGTGAAGTTGACGCTTTCAAATTGCGGTGCCAGAGAGATTTTTGAGAGTCCCTTGGACAGAAAGATTAAATCAGTCAATACTTTAAAAAAATAATTCAGACTGTTCACTGGAAAGTCAAATACTGAAGCTGAAGCTTAAATACTTTCTCCACATAATGAGAAGAGAGGACTCATTGTAAAGACTTGTACTTATTGGAAAATAAGCTTGTACAAAAATATAAGTTGATATCTACCAACCACTTGGACTAGAGGCAGTAATTCCTAACTCAATGCAAACATAGAACTCTATAAAAATGTCTCCCAAATAATTTAACTAGATTAAATTAATGATGATCCTTAAAATATGACATAATTCTTTCTAAAAAGAGAGTGGCAATGGATTATCAAATGATAGCAGTCCAAACCCTCCCATGGGGCCTGCCTCAACTTCCCTTCTCCTAAGGAAGAGAGACAGCTTGGTTTTGGAGGAGGCCAAAACCTCCTCCAAACACAGATTTCCCAACTCTAAACCAAAAAAAAGAAAGAGAAAAAAAATGAAAAGACTCGTAGCCACTTCTTTTCCCACCAGAAGAGTAGCCTCTACTCTCTACTGTCTGCAAAGAAGCTTAAGATCCAGCCTACTCCCTATTTCAAGAAGAGAAAGAGTTCATAGACTTCTGCTCTTCTGCCCAACCACAGACTAAAAAGAAAAAAAAAGTGGCAGAGACAGGAAGTCAATGTTTTCCTGATCATCCAGAAAATAGAAAGCCAAAGTCAAGGGAAAAATAAACTCCAGAAGACCTGGGTCTTGAAAATCCATATAACACTATCAGACAAATCAATCAAACTACAAAGAATTGATTAAGTACCCACTATGTGCTACTTACCATGTGAGGAGCTGAGGATATAAATACATAAATGAGACATTCCTTACCCTGAGGGAACTTACGTTCTACTGGGGGGATACAACATGTTCACAGGTAAGTAAATAGAGGTTACATACAGAATAATTTGATAGTGATAGGGGAAGGAGCATTAACTACTGCAGACAACTTGAAAAAAGTAAGGAGGTGCTTGAGGCAAGTCTTGAAGATAATTCAAGGCATGGGAGACAGCCAATGAGAATGCCCAGAGATGGGAATTGGAGGGTCTTGTCCAAGTCCAGTGTCACCAGATCACAGACAGCATAGGAGGGATATGGTATAAGATACTGGAAAGGTGGGAGTTGGGTAGCAAGCTGTGAGAGACCTTGAATACCAAACAGAGAATTTTGTATTTGGACCTGGAGGTAATGGGAATTTTAACAGATGTGACATGATCTGATCTGTACTTTAGAAAGATGTTTTGGATAGCTGAGTAAGGCATGAACCACATCAGGGAGAGACCTGTGGCAGGGAGACCAACCAGAAGACTATTGAAATAGTCCAAGTATGAGATGATAAGTGCTGATTAGTGATAGCGTCAGAGAGAAAAAAAGTCAATATTATGCACCAGAGATGTTGCAAAGGTGGAATTTATAGGATTTGGCAGTAGATTAGGAGAGAGAGAGAGAGAGAAATTGAGGATGACACCTAGGTTGTGAGACGGTGACAAAGAGGATGGTGGTGCCTTCAATAGTGATAGGGAAATTAGGAAGAAAAATGTTTTTGAGAGGGGAGGGGGTGGATAATAAATTTTGTTTTGAACATGTTGAGTCTAAGATGTCTATGGGACACTCAGTTCAGCATGTCCAATATTCAGTCAAAGTTGAGAATGAAGGTATGGAAAGAGGTTAGGGTTGGACTAATAGAATCATATGCATAGAGATGCTAATTAAATCCATGTGAGCTGAAGAGAGCACCAAGTGAAATAATACAAAGGGAGAAGAGAAGATGGCCAAGGACAGAACCTTAGGGAACACCCAAGACTAACAAGAGTGTCCTAGATGAAGATCTAACAGGAAGACTGAGAAAGCAGTAATACAAGCAAAAGGAAAACAAGGATAAAAGAGTACCACAAAAACCTTGAAAGAAGAGGGTATCAATAGTGTCAAAGGCTAGAAAGAGAGATCAAAAAGAGTTAAAAAGAGACCATTCACAGTTTTATTTTTCTTTTGATCTGTTTCTTCTTTCACAACATAACTAATATGGAAATATGTTTTACATGATTGCACATGTATAACCTATAACAAATTGCTTAGCATCGTAGGGAAGAGAGATGTGAAGGAGGAAGGGAAGGAGAAAATTTGAAACTCAAATTTTTTAAATGAATATTTTTAATTTAATATATTTTGTTGTATATTTGAAAGGGACAGCAAGTTGTGCATAGTAGATATGCAGTATTGTGTGTATTCATCTTTTTATTGTACTTTATTGTGGAAATGCTTGCTTTAATCCATAAATTAAAGATAAAATATCTTTAAATGAATATTAAAAATTGTCTTTACTTGTAATTGGAGAAAAATAAAATAATTGTAGACCATAAAAAAGTGGGAGACTTCCTTTAAGAAGTGGAGGCCTATTGTAGATGGCCTTCTCAAGGACTTTAGCCACAAAAGGAAGGAGAGATATATAACAATAGCTAGTAGGGATGGATGGCTCAATTGAGAACTTTTCCAGGAAGGGGAGATAAGAGACTGAAGGTAAGAGAGAGAGAGTGAGGGTAGAGGAAACAGTATGCTGGAAAAGACAGAATGGAATGGGATTACTTTTATGTGTAGAAGGGTTTGCCTAGCCAAAGAGAAGGACCACCTCCGGATGGTGGCAGAAAGTTCTCCTCTGCATACCTGTTCAATCTCTTACCCATGGGGGGAGTACTACTGAACTGACTGGACTTACTTACATAAGGGATGAAAGATTATTCAACCCACACCAGTTAGAAGGTGCCATTTGTTGATATGATATTACCAAAGCCATGGAAAAAACCACTGGGAAGATGGTGATACCATCCATTAACAGAAATAATGAAGTCAGGAGAAGTCGTTTGGGAGGAAGAATGATGAGTTTGGTTTGGGGCATGTTGAGTTTGTGATACTAGTGAAACATTGTCCATTGGACTGCTAAAAATGTCAGATTGGAACTTAGGAAGACAGATAAGGGCTGGAAACAAATTTGTGAGTCATCCATATAAACATGATATTTTAATGTATGGGAGTTTATTCTTATTAACCTGCATATTCAGATGATGAAATATGATTGAATACTTATCAGAATAACCAACCTAGCATTTTGAGGAGGAGGGGCTAGAAGGGAGGGAATTACAAATAAGAAAAACTGTGTTTTCCCAAGTAAGCAATATTTCAGTGGCAAAAACTTCCCGAATTGTTTGTGAATATAATATAGCTAGCGTATGAACAGTATTTTACAAGATCACGTTCTCTGCTTCCTCTTAGGGAAGGAAGCACAATGCCACCGTAAGCAGATACTACTAACATAGCACAGATGCTGAAGAGGATGTGAACATAAATGCTCACACAATCACACACACACACACACACACACACACACACACACACACACACACACACACACACACACACCTTATCCCAAAGTACTATGCCTTCATAAATCTTCAGTTTTCATGAATTACTGCCATCACGGCAACCAAGTACAAAAAGTTGTGCCTTAAGTAGTAGTGTCTCATCCTAGACAGTTTAACTTTACCTTATCCTGATTTATAATCCTCAGGGTATCATCTCCACACTGCTTTGTGTTCATTACTGCTAAAGTGATGGCATGTGCCCTATAGAGATAAAGTAAAAAAAAAAAAATACAATTTAATTGCAAGCCAGATAAGCAAAATCTTTCTCTTCCCATGTTGCATACATCCTTCTACAGATCTGACATTTATTTTTTACCAATTCTTATTGGTGGCAGAATTTCCATAGCCTATGAATACATTGTACCATACAATTTTATGTTTTGTAAAAGGTGACCTATACTTTCTTTTCAAATGCGGCTTCTTTAATGAAAATATTGTAATGTCAGTCCATGCAAAGCAAATGCATATTAATATGCGTTTACATCTGTCTCATATTAATATTCATGCCTGAATCCACATCCCTACACAAAGCCAATTTTCTGACCATCTGTGTGATGGCTGGTGGATGCAATGAATAAATTTTATTTGTGAGGGGAGTGATAAATCATGTATCTTCAGTTTTTCACCCACAATCTTTCCTCTTAGGTGCTAAAATGTTTTCCTTGTGGTTTGGAATTTTTAAGTAAACCAAACCAATTAACCCTTTCACATTCCTGAAGATATAGTCAGCTTGGTAAAAGACCAGGGAAAACAAAACTCTACAACTGTTAGGAAAGGTAACCAGAACTTGGGATAGCACTGTTTGGTTTAGACATGGCTTTTCTCAAATGGATTCTAATCTTTCTTTATCATTCTTTTCTGCTTGTTGATGTAGTTAAGAAAGATTCATACTATTTTTTTAAAGTTCTGCAGAGGAAGTGGGCTCACGGGAAAAAAGTACCATACAACCATCAAGGAATAATCAAGTTGTACAGAATAGATTCACAGATCATATCCAGACGGTCTGAAATTAGTAGAGAGAGTTTAGCCAATAACTGGATAATTATGGTGGTTCTTCTTCATTTATGTGTGATCTGAGGGTATCAGAAGCAGTAGCTGTTTTGATTCTTGATGATATAGTGACGTCTCCTTGACATCAAGACTCAAATCTATGGTTTGCTAATGAAGCTAGTTAACTTAATGTAAAAGTAAAGGTTGAAGTTTTTTAAGACCATATAACAATTAGATCATGCTATAAAATGCAAAGGACATTGGAAAAATATTTGATCTGGCGATGGCAGACTAGTGAATAATAAGAAGTTACATTCTAAGTTACATTTCCTACCTCTGCCTCTGACTTTTCTGTGAATTCAGAGTATCACTTGGCTTGTAGAACTATTGAGCACACGGGCCAAGTGGGCTGAAGTAGAACTGAAAATTTGAATTTGATCCCAAGAGCACAAGCCACAATTCAGTTTAATTCCACAAACACATGAAACACCATCTGCAAGGCACCAAGCAAGGTAGTAGGCTAGATACTAAGGAAACAATGACAAAAATAAAATTCTCTCTGTTGTCAAAAAACTCAAAATACTTCAATATTACTAAAAATCCATGTCAAGACAAAAGCAAATTGAAATATATAGTTCTCACATTATCAAAAACTCTCAGGGTGGCTAGGTGGCACAATGAGTAAAGTGCCGGCCCAGAATCAGGAGGACCCGAGTTCAGTTCCGGCCTCAGACACTTAACAACCACACAAAAACACTAGCCATGTAACCTTGGGCAAGTTACTTAACCCCAATTGCCCTCCAAAAGGCAAAAAAAAAACTTTGACTCAAGAGAACATATTTGGGGCAGCCAGGTGGCACAGTGAGTAAGAGCGCTGGCCCCAGAGTCTGGAGACCTGGAATCGGTTCCAGCCTCAGATACTTCACACACACACACACACACACACACACACACACACACACACACACACACACACATACAAACTGGCTGTGTAACCTTGAGCAAGTTACTTAACCCCAATTGCTTATTAAAAAAAAAAACTCTCAGAATTGGAAAGGATTCCTGAGGTCATCTCATCCAGCCCTTACCTGAAGATGATGATGATGATGATGTTGATGATAATTTATATAGCACTTAAAGATTTAAAGTACATATTATCTAACTTAATCCTTACAATCCTTTAAGAGAGGTACCATTATTATCAACATTTTACAGTTGAAAAATCTGGAATACAGAAAGGTTGAATGACTTGCACAGAGTCACACAATTAGTAAGTGTTTCAGGAGGTATTTGAACCCAGATCTTCCTTTCTCCTAATCCACAACTCCATCTACTCTACTGCATTTGTTATAGCTAGGTGATGCAGTGGATAGAGCATAGGGCCTGGAGTTAGGAAGACCTGAATTTAAATCCAATCTCAGACACTTACAAGCTGGGTGATCTTAGGCAATTCATTTAACCTCTGCCTCAATTTTCTGATCTGTAAAATGGGGATAATAGCAACTGCCCCCCCCACCCCAGATTGTTATGAGGATCAAATGAGATGATTATAAAGCACTTGGCACATAACAAGTACTACATAAATGTTTAATTGTTATCATTACTATTATTATTATTAACATTCCTGATGCAGCCAACAAGCCCCCTGCCTGAATCCAAAGTTCTCCAGTGAGGAAGAGGAACCCACCACCTCCTAAGGCATCCCTTTCCACTTTAGGAAAGCTCTAATTATTGGAAAACTTTTTCTGACTAGCCTAAATTTCCCTCCTTGAAATTCCCACCCATTGTTCTTAGTTCTACCTTTGGGGGCCATATAAAATGACTCTGATTCCTCTTCCTCCTGATAGTCCCTTGTGTACTTGAAAAAAAAAATTCATCACTCTCTTATCCCTTCTCCCAAGAATTCTCTTCTCCTGGCTAACTATCCCTGATTCCTTCAGCTTCTCATTTGGCATAATCTTGAAACCCTTTGCCATCTTGTTAACTCTCCTCTGGACTCCTTTCAAATTAGCAATTCCTTTTCTAAAATGTGGCATCCAGATCCGAACTAACCTTCCCAAAATGCAGTAGGCTGATTACCTCCCAGTGTTGGACAGTTTGCCTCTTGAAGTGGTCCCTTCCTAGGATTACATTAGTTTTTGTTTGCTTGTTGATTCATTTTTGGAATCTAAATCATACTGTTGCCTTCTGTGGAGCTTGCAGGTCACTAAAACCCGAGATACTTTCAGATCAAATGCTTTCTAACCATACTTCCCTCCAGCCCCATTTAATACTAATGGGGGTGGCTTTTTTAAAAAGGATTTAACATGTATCTCTTTTGAATTTTGTCTAATTAGACTTGGCCCATTTTGTGGGCAGTTGAGATTTTACTGAATTCTGACTCTATCATCCTTCTCTTCCTCTCAGTTTTATCACCTGCAAATTTGATAACCATGCCATCTATATTTTTATCCAAGTCATCTATAAAGACATTAAATAACCCAAAGCAAAGATCAAAATCCCTGGATCACTCCACTACAGACCTTCCTCTTATCTGACATTGATACATTAGAGATGATTCTTTGGGTCTGGTCATTCAACTGGTTCAGAATATATATTTCACTATCACCTAGCCACATGTATTGATCCTGCCAACAAGGAAAGTCAAGGTTTTGAAAAAAAACCGGAGTACCACACCTCTAGCATTCCCTGCTCTCACAAATAACCCTGTCAAAAAAAAAATAGGTCAACTGTCATAACCTCTTCTTGGTGTAGCCAATATGATTGTTTGTGGTCATTGCTTTTTTTTTTGGTTCTAGAATTTTTCCCAGGAATCAAAGGCAGATTCACCAGTCTATAGTCAAAATTCCATCTTCTTCTATCCTTTTTAAAATCTAAATAACATTTGCTTACCTCTAGTCTTCAGTTCCTTCCTAGTCCCCATAATCTTTCTTTTTAATTTGTTAGGGTATTTTTGGGAGAAGAAAGTCTAGATCTTGGATTTAATTGGTACATGGAGTCTGCAGTGAGGCAAATCCTCACTGAACAAATTTCTTCTTATAATGCATATAGGAACTGTTCCACAACTTATAGTCTTAAAGACTTGTACAGACTAAATGATTCAGTAATATCAAAAAAAATCATGAGTAAATGTCAGAACATGAACTGAGAGTTGGAAAAAATTTTAGAGTTCATCTCATCCAATCCCTTCATTTTATAGGTAAAAAAAACTGAGGATCAGAAAGGTTAAGTGATTTGCCCAAGGTCAAACAGTGTCAGAGGTAGGATTTGAATATAGGCTGTCCTAACTTTTAAGACAACCCTGCATCCACCACACCATGATCCCTCATATAATTTTTTAATGGTCAGTGGAAGTTCTATAAATTAGTAAATTGTCAACCAAATTCACTGCCGAAATTAAAGTTTCTGATGGATTGACCATCTATGAAAACCCTCTCAAATGCCAATAAATATCCTGAAATCATAAAAATATTGGTAATAAAGGGAGATTTGTTAATTTCTTTTAAAAAATCTTTTTTTCCCCATTTCCCACTGAATGTGAATCATTATATTAGTAGGTCCTCAGGGAGATTTTTTTTTAAAAGCAATTGGGGTTAAGTAACTTGCCCGAGGTTACATGGGCAGTTTTTTTGTGTGGGGGGGTATTAAGTATCTGAGGCCAGAACCGATCTCGATCTCGGGTTCTCCCAACTCCAGGCCAGCACTCTTATTCACTGTGCCACCTAGCCGCCCCAGGGGGAGATTTTTTTTAAATTAAGTTATGGTTCCTCTCTTTGAAATGTTTACAACCTATGAGAAGATAGAATGTACACCAAAAAACAGCTTAAAGATATAAAGCAATATATATTTGGCATTGAACACTCTGTAATCTAGCCCTAACCTGAATTTCTAGTCTTATTTTACTCTATTCTCCTTTACAAGGCTAATTTCCCACCTCAGCTTGCTTCCTCTTGTCTCAGTGTTGTCATTCATACCAGTAACATGCCTCCTCTTCATCCAAACCTTTTGAATTCCTTCAAAGCTCAGGTCAGGTGTTACCACCTCCAAGAAGCCTTTTTTGATCCCTTAATTGAAAATGAGATCTACTGTACCCTTCACAAATTTCTTATGGAAATTTGTCTGTACCCACCACCTCCTTAACCTTATCACATTCTACTCATATTGTGGGTATTTATAAACTCCTTGAGACAAGGGACCGTTCTGTTTGTTTTTAATCTTTGTATCCTGGTATGTAGCATGTCTTATATATGGCATCCAATAAAATTTTTATTTTATTTGATTCAGATTGGATGAATTATACTGAGTTCTGGCTATAGAAGCATATGCATGGTTAATATCTGTGCAAGGAGTTCAAAAGAGAGAAAAATCATTGTGGGCTGAGATGGTCAGAGATGACCTCACAAAGGAATTTGGGCTTACCCTTGACACCTGGGCAAGATTCAGAGAAATGGAGAACATTTCAATTTAGGTGGAATAGTGGAAATAAAGGGATAGGAAGTGGTATTTGAGGGGTGTGTCTGAGAAACCACGAGTACAACCCCTTTGATTTAAGATGGGCTTGTATAGAGGAGAAGTAGGTGATATGGTTTAAAGGGGCAGGCTGGACTTTCCAGGTACTTACCCACACTCGCGTGCACACACACACACACACACACACACACACACACACACACACACACAC
>NW_027185779.1:5622956-5636148 GCF_028583685.1 Petaurus breviceps papuanus | reverse complement strand
CACACACACACACACACACACACACACACACACACACACACACACACACTGGTCTTCATTCCATCTTTGGAGACACAAACATTCTACCTCTCCATTTCCCAATTTTCTTTGTGTTCCAGTATTCTATAAGGATGTTGTTGAGTTAAATATTCATTAAATATATTGCCATCCTAGAATTTTGAGCATTTGAGCTAATTTCATATAAATACAAAAGAATCATTATTCTAATTGACATAAGATATGGGGAAATCATATTAGGTTATTCAAATTTGTCCCTTGGGGACCCAAGCTTGGGAAATAAAATACAGTCACTATGTTCAAAAAGATATTGTTCTTGTTCTTTAGAGGGTTTTGTAATATGTACTTAAACATTATTGAGCACAATATTGTTGGTTGTTTATATTTGCCACCTACCTGTCTCCCAGGGATGTTGTGAGGATTAGCAAGATGATTTTTCTTAAGCTACTTCTGCTATTTTTTAAATGAGGTAATAAATCAAAATCAAAGTAATAATAATAATAAAAGCTGTTCATACTTATGGGAAATACTCATGCAAATTGACCAACCACGTGTTAGTAATCATAGCTCTGTGCAATAATTACCTTGAGAAAACATTCATTCAATCAATCATTTAATTCAATAAGCATCTATTAAGAACCTACTATGTGTGAGACTGTGGTAGGTGCTAGGTATATAAATCAATCAATCCACAAGTATTTATTAAGCACCTATTATTTTCCAGGCACTGTTCTAAGCACTGGTATTTATAGAAAAGCCAAAGCAACCCTCATCACCAAAGATATTACTTTCTAGTGGGGATAAGAATGTGTACATAATTTGGTACATAAAAAATAAATAGGAAGGTAGCCTAAGAAAGAAGGAGGTAAGTAGAGGAGGGGACTGAAAAAAGTTTCCTGAAAGAAGTGCTGTTTGACAGTTCTGAGGTACTACATTACACCTATCAGATTGGCTACCATGATACAACAGAAAAAATTATAAATGTTGGAGAAGATGTGGGAAAATTGGAACACTGATGCATTGTTGGTGGTGTCGTGAACTGATTCAACATTCTGGGGAGTAATTTAGAACTATGCCCAAAAGGCTTTAAAACTGTGCATATCTTTTGACCCAGCAATACCACTTCTAGGTCTTTATCCCAAAGAGATCATAAAAATGGGAAAAGGATCCATGTGTACAAAAATATTTATAGCAGCTCTTTTTGTGATGGCAAAAAATTGGAAATTGAGGGGATGGCCATCAACTGGAGAATGGCTGAACAAGTTGTGGTGCATGAATGTAATAGAATACTATTTATTGTTCCACAAGAAATGATGAGCAGGTGAACTCCAGAAAACTCTGGAAAGACTTACATGAACTGGTGCTGAATGCAGTGAACAGAACCGAGAGAACATTGTACACAGTAAGAGCAACATTGTGCAATAACTAACTTTGATAGACTTACCTCTTCTTAGCAATGCAAGGATTTAAGACAATTCCAAAAGACTCATGCCAGAAAATGTTATCCATATCCAGAAAAAAACTATGGAGTCTGAATACAAATTGAAACATACTATTCACTCTCTTTTTGTTGTTACTGTTCTTTCTCATGGTTCCTCCCTTTGGTTCTAATTCTTTACAACACGATTAAACATGTGAAAATATGTTTAATATGAATGTATATGTGGAACCTATATCAGATTGCATGCCATCTTGGTGTGGAGGAAAGGAAGAAAAATTGGAACTCAAAATCTTATGAAAGTGAATGCTAAAAACTAAAAGTTAATTAATTAATTTTAAAAAGAAGTTCTGTTTGAGTTAAAGTAAGACAGTGATTGTAAGATGATAAGAGGGAGAAAATTCCGGATATGGTGGATAGCCAGTACAGAGGAGAGCAGAACCTACCAGTATGGCTGCACCATAGAGTTGATGAAAAGTATCAATGTTTTCAAAGTCAAATAAACAAACCTTCTTTTCATGCCTACTATATACCAAGTACTGTGCTAAGCACTGGAAAGAATGAAAAAGAAAGCCTGGAAAGATAGGAAGAGACCAGATTTTGAAGAGTTTTAGATGACAGAAGAGTTTATATTTGATCCTAGATAAAATACGGAGAACCACTGCAATTTATCCAGTAGTTGCATGACATAGACCTTAAAAGGAAGTGAAAATGGAGATGAAGATTTGAGCCAAAGGTGTTTCTGTACAGTTTCAACATTTGTAAAAATGAGGGGGTTGTATAAGATAACTTCTAAGGTCCCTTGTGATTCTAACATCCTAGGAATCAAAGACTACAACCTGGTCAATTCAATTGGTTGTATCATAGTGTAAATAATGCCAGACTGTAGCAGCAACCACACTGGCATACCCAGGATGGCTGCTAGCATAGGCTCTTAGATCTGCTTTACTAAGAAAGCTAGCTTTTTAAGGAGTCAACAATCTTTTAAAAATTGCATTCACTACTTCAGGGGAAAAGTCAACACCATAAACTTCAAAGAAAATATAGAGAAAATACAAGCAGAGAAATAAAGACCAACAGATAGAGCTCTGATTGCCTGAATCAACTATACACTTTACATACCTCCCTAGATCAAGAGAGCCTTTACATCTGAGCTGGTGAGGAGTTCTGGAAATATGGCTATTCAGAATCTCGATCAGGGAAACACAAGAACCTTCTCATAAGTAAGCCTTCAAAACAAAATGCCAACTCAGAGTATATATACCCTTCTCAGAGCCAGGAGGCATCACAACCCTCCTCATTCAGTGCCTAATTAGAAATTAACAAAAGATGTGAAAGCTTTCCTGCAAACAAGCCTCCTCTAAGCAAGCTCCCCTTAATGGGCTCCATCTGAGGCCTATTAATGGCCAGGGAAGATCTTAAATCCCATTAACATTACACAGACTTTAATGTTGGATCATCACAAGAGCCTGTTAATACTCTGTAACTCTGTCCAGTCACCTGGAATATGTGCCATGAATCACTGAAAAGTAAAAATGGGTCTGTGGAAAACCATTACACAACTGAAAAAAAGAACTTATTTAAGACCACTCCAAAAGGCTTACAATGGAAAATGCTATCCACATCCAGAGAAAGAATTATGGAGTCTTAATACAGATCAAAGCATACTATTTACTCTCTTTTTTTGTTTTATTTCTTCTTTCTATTGGTTCATTCCGTTGGTTATAATTCTTCTTTGCAACATGACTAACATGAAAATATATTTAATGTGAATGTATATGTAGAACCTATATCAGATTGCATGTCATATGGGGGGGAGGGAAAGAAGGGAGAGAAAATGTAAAGCTCAAAAGCTTGTGGAACTGAATGTTGTAAAAATTGATTAATTTAAAAAAATTTTAAAGAACCTAAATCTCATTATATACTTATGGTGAGTATTTCATCCTAGTATAAAGGTCTATTAGAAGCACTGTAATATAGTGGAGAAAGGACCAACTTTAGACACAGGAAGACCTGGGTTCAAATCTTGTCTCTGGCATACTAGCTTTGTAATTTAGAGCACTTCATTTAACCTCTCAGTAACACCAAGCAGCCCACTAAAACTATGGACTGCAAATCAGTATCAAGAGAGGAAGTTTCCATACTAAGAGTTCCCAACATCAGCAAAATAATAGATCTAGATAATATTAATCATCATAATGATCGTTAAATTGTAACTTTTTTAATGAAATAATACCAGACCCTTACATGGCAACTTGAAGCCTTAACAAAGCATTTTAAATATCCATTATCTTATTGAGCTACATAACAATTCTGTCAGGCATATTGAATAGAGATTCGAAGGAAGAGAATAAAGATGCATAAAAGTCAAATGATCATGCCCACAGTCCATAAGTGTAAGAAGCAGCATTTAAATTCATCTGCCATACTCTTTTTCTAGTGCTCTATAACCCCAATGCAAAGAGCAGATGGCATTATGAATCCTATTTCCTATTATATGGCAGACTAAAAAAATGTTAAAAGGTGACTTCCTCAAATCAACTACCAATTAGAAAACCAGACCAGAGTAGAAAATCAGGACCCTGTCTCTGATTTATGAAAATGAGATAAGACAATTCCATGTGTAGGTGTTGGTTGGTCATTCTGAAAAACACAAGCCTTGGAATGCCAGATGAGTGAGTCCTTTGATTTTTCAGTGCTCTAAGCCACTCTCTAAGACTACCATTTGCAGAGAAGGTGCCCTCTGAACTGATAAAGGGAGTTTTCTTATCAAATGGTTCCCTAAATCATTGACATCACAAGTATAATCTCAGCCCAGACCCTCTACTAAAACAAATAAGGACAGAGGTAATAGGTATTAACCAATAATCCCAGTGCCCTGGATCTCTTTACTATCTTCCATTATCTGTTTCTAAGGAGTCTGTTGAGAAGATATTTGTTATTCAGTTGTTTGTTATGTCTGACTCTTCATGACCCCATCTGGGGTTTTCTTGGCAAAAATACTGGAGTGGTTTGCCATTTCCTTTACCAGTTCATTCTACAGATAAGGAAACTGAGGCAAAAAGGGTTAAGTGACTCATTCAGAGTCACACAGTTATTAAGTGCCTGAGATCAGATTTGAATTCAAGTCTTCCTGACTTCAGCCCTAGCACTCTATCCACTGTGCCACCTAGCTACCCAAGAAAAGATATGACTGTTTATTAATTTCACCAAAAGAACAGGACCAGTCCCCATGGACTTCTAAACCCAGAGGACAGAGCTATAGTTGACAATGACCTCACCAAATCTAATTACATTTTCTTAATTCTAATTCTCCTTAACTTCTTAAAATAACTTGAAACTTGAGCACTACTCTCCTCTCTCAGCCTCCTCCTCATTATCCTCCCACTTCTTTCCTGTAAAACTCTCCTCCTCCATTGGCTTATGTGAAACTATGCTCTCCTGGTTTTGTTCCTACCTTGTTCATTCTTTCTCTTCCTCCCTCACTTGTTTTTCTCCTTCCCACTCTTAATTTTGGTTATTCCTCAATGCTTGGAATTTGCAACTTGTACTTCTGTAGTCTCTCCCTCAGTGAATTTCAGTTTCTAACTAGACTCAAATAACTCCAACCTTGACCTCTCTCCTCCCTCTATTTGCATAGAGGGCATCCTTTTTGAATATCCCATCATTCTTCAATCTGAGTACCCTGCAGCTCCCCCATCTCCATCATTCAACTCCTTTTATTTCCTAAATGTTCAAGTTACCTTGAAGTTATCTTTGACACCTCTTCCTTTTTGGTACAACGCCAGTTAGTTCTCACGTCTTATCAATGCTTCCCCTGTAAGGTCTCCTGGATTAATCCACTCTTGCCTGTTTCCACAACCACATTCCAACATTTATTAAACACATACTATGTGCCAGACAGCTAGGTGACTTAATGGATAGAGTGTCAGTTCTGGATTCAAGAAGACTTATCTTCCTGAGTTCAGATCTGGTCTCAGACACTAACTGTGTACCCCTGGGAAAGTAATTTAATCCTATTTGCCTCAGTTTCCTCCTCTGTAAAATAAACTGGAGCAGAAAATGGCAAAACACTCCAATATCTTTGCCAAGAAAATCCTAAACAGGGTCAAGAACAGCCAGATACGACTGAAACAACAAAACACCAACATGTACCAGGTGCTGTGCCAAGTGTTGGGAATGCAAAAACAGACAAAAAAACAGCCCCTGCCCTTGAAGAGCTTATAATCTAATGAGAGAGGTAACATGCAAATATATGCAAAGCAAGTCATATACAACATAAATAGGAAACAACAGAGGGAAGGCACTAGAATTAAGAGGGGTTAGGGAAGGTTTTCAGTAAGAGATAAGACTTTAGTTGAAACTTAAAGGAATCCAGGGAGATCAATAAGTAGAATTAAGAATGGAAAGCTTTCCAGTCATGGAGGACAGTGAAAAAAAAACACCTGGAATGAGAGATTTAGTGTCTTATTCATGGAGTAACAAGGAGGCTAGTGTCATTGGAACAAAGAATATGAGGCAGGAAAGAAGGTGTAAGAAGACTGGAAAGGTAGAAGTGGCAAAGTTATGAAGGGATTTGAATGACAAAACATTTTGTATTAGCTCCTGGAGACAATAGGAAGCCACTAACTTTTATTGAGTAATGGAGTGACATGGTGAGACTTGTGCTTTAGGAAAAATCACTCTGGTGGTTGAATGGATGATGGATTGGAATGAGGAGAGATGTAAGGCAGGCAGACCCACCAAAAAGCTGTTGTAATAGTGCAGGTATGAGGTGACAAGAGTTTGCACTAGAATTTTGGCCATGTCAGAGGAGAGAAAAGGGTGTTTGTGAGAGAAATACAGGAGAGAAATAAATACAGGAGAGAAATCAACAAACCTTTGTGACAGATTGGATATAGGATTCAGAGACAGTGAATAGTCAAAGATAACTCCAGGATGTGAGCCTGAGGGAGTGGGAGTATGATGTGGCCATCAACAGTGAGAAGGTAGGAAGGTAGAAGAGGGCCCAGGACAAGACCCTTAGGCACAGCTATAGCTAAAAATATGACCCAGATGAGGATCCAGCAAAGGAGACCAAATAGGAGCAGTCAGATAGGTAGGAGAGATCTGGCATGTAGGAAGAGAACCAGAAGCAAATGGTATCCTAAAGCCTACAAAAGATAATATCAAGGGGGAGAGAGTGATCAACAGAGTCAAAGGCATGCAGAGTGTTCAAGAACAAGAACTGAGGAAAGGCCATTGGATTTGGCAAGTAAGATCACGGTAATTTTGGAGAAAAAAGTTTTGGTGAAATGATAGAGTTAGAAGTCAGATTGTACAGGGTTGACAGGGTTGAGAAGAAAGTGAGAGAAGAGAAAGTGGAGGTTCCTATTACAGATAGCCTTTTTGAGAGTTTAGCTACAATAGAAGAGATGTAAGATCAGAGTTAGTAAGGATGGAAGGATCAAGAAATAGTCTCACAGGACATCTAGGTGGTGCAGTGAATAGAGCACCAGCCCTGGAGTCAGGAGGACCTGAGTTCAAATGCAGCCTCAGACACTTAACACACACACACACACACACACACACACACACACACACACACACAGAAAACTAGTCATGTGACCTTGAGCAAGTCACTTAACCCCAATTGCCCTCCAAAAAGCAAAAAAAAAGTCTCACTTCAATATAATTCATCTTATAAATAGCTAACCTTTCCATCACTCAAGAACTTACCAACAGAGACTCCCTATTACTTATTTAATATCCAGATTCCTAAGTCTAGAATCCAAAACTTGAGTATTATTCAATGAGTGGTCACATAGCACATAGGAAATAATATTAGTTCTAGCCTGAGGAGACCTGGTTTCAAATCCTACCTGGCCAAGGCACATCTTCCCTGGGTCCCAGAACTGGAACCGTAACCAAATCAGTACAGCCACTACTACTGGAAAGAGAATGTCAATCAACTCTCCTATGGCTCCACTCACGATCCCTTTGGTTGTCCTTCATCATCAGTCTGTTGGGGTCATGATACAATATGTCTGACTGTAGTTGATCAAACCAATACAAGCTCAGAAAGTTCTACACAGGTTGGGCACAAATACTCCATATGAACAGTTAGAGTGGAGATGTCTCTATATTTGCACATCTCACATTTCTTTTGAGCTACTGCAATTCTGCCTTACTCATAGAACATGGCACCTTCTTTGATGCAGGCACACCATGCTGGGCAGTCCTGTGCCAGTGTGTCTCATGACTCACAATTGATTCCAAAGTTCTTCAGAGAGACCTTGAGAGTGTCCTTGAATTTCTTCTTCTGACCTCTATGAGAGTGCCTGCCTTCTGTGAGTTCTTCGTAAAGTAGTCTTTTAGGCAAACATGTTTTTGACACTCAAACAATGTGGTAAGCCCATCAGAGTTGCACTCTCTGCAGTAGAGTTTGAATGCTTTGCATTGAACTTGTGTCGGTACCTTATCCTTCCAGGTGATCTTCAGAATCTTCCTAAGGCAATTCAAATGGAAGCAATTCGGTTTCCTGGCATGGCACTGGTAGACTGTCCAGGTTTCACAGGCATACAACAACGAAGTCAGCACAATGACTCTGTAGATTTTCAGTTAGGTAGTTGGTCTAATATCTCTTTTTTTTTCTTTTTGGAGGGCAATTGGGGTTAAATGATTTGCCCAAGGTAACACAGCTAGTAAGTGTTAAGTGTCTGATGCTGATTGAACTTAGGTCCTCCTGACTCCAGGGCTGGTGCTCTAATCACTGCTCCACCTAGCCGCTCCTGGTCTAATATTTCTTCTTTCCCACACTTTCCTTCAGAGCCTCCTAAACACTGAGCTAGCTGTGGCAATGGAATATTGCTACACTTAAGAAATGGTGGGTATGAATAATTCAGAAAAAATATGGGAAGATGTATATGAATTGATACAGAGTGAAGTAAGTAGAATCAAGGAAACACTATACACAATAACTACAAAAACATAAATGAAAGAATAATAAAATGAAATTGAAGGTGAAAATAAATTGTTTAATTATAATGACCAACCTTAGCTCCAAAGAAGAGTTGAGAAAATGCAGCTCCATTCTTTCATTGCAGAGGTGAGGGGATTATGAGTGTGGATTTCAAACTACTGGAATTCAAACTATTAGTTTGCTGATCTGGGATGGAGGGTTCTTCTCTTTTTTCAAAGAAAATTTTCAATTCACAAAAATTTTTACTCTCTTCTCCCCATTCACTCCCCACCAAGAACAAAAGAAAAACAAAATGCCTATAACAAATATGTAGAGTCAATCAAAATAAATTTCTGCATTGTCTATTTCATACATATGTGTGTTATGCATATATGCATATTTATATGTATATGTTTGTATGTATGTATGTATATCTCTGTGTGTGTGCATGTGTATAATGGCAAACAAAGAAGTACTTAATACCTTGTTTCAGCTATTTAATTATTTAGTACCTTGTTTCAGTTCAAGTTTCTTTTAAGCCTTGCCCATAATTATATTCAGTCTTTGTTAAGAAACAGAACTTGTGAACCCCACAATTTGTGAACCCCTGTTGCTCATGCAACAGGAAGGGGAGGAGCTAAGGACCATATATAAGGAGAAGCCCAAGCTTGGAAAGAGCAGAACTGAGAAACAAACTCTTGTGGTGGTAGAGTTGAGAAGAAGAAAACTTGTGGTATCCAGGCACTCTATGTCTGTCTGTTCTGTCTGTGTTGATTTTTGTTTGTGACACTTTGTACAGAAGCTGTGGGACCTTATTGGAAGCCCTGAAAGAGGATTTTCTGGTTATCTGTTTAGAGAAGTCCTGGAGGAGGGTTTCAGAGGTCCTGGAACTTTACTGATGATTTGTGTTTGTGGACCTTGTTTGTGGGTCTCTATTGATTTCACAGGCAGATAGTGAATTGACGATGGTGCCAGCAATGTGAATGAATGTTGTTTTGGCTCTATTAAGCTTTGTCTTCCCAGAAACAGAAACTGTGAAGGACTTGAGGTGGACTGGACACTGGGAGCTTCAACATGGACAAGGAACTCGATGAGGAGCTGGATGAGGAGCTGGATGAGGAGGAGCTGAGAGCTGCCTGCCTGTGGATCCAGGTGACAATTGGGTAGATTCAGGCAGGAACTGGAAGCATGGAAGAGGAACCATGGAATCTGAGGGCCAGCCTCGAGTCAAGATGAAAAGACCTCTTCTTGGGTACTTAATGCTGACCGAGAAAATCATGATTTACTGTTACCTAGGGGAGGAGAACTTTGACCTTTGTACTTTGTTTCCCTTAAGGAGGCTTGCTCCTTAAGGATGATTGAGTTAAGGACTTACTGAATGATAACTTTTGTTTAAAACTATGTGGCCACTTTGGTGAAAACTATGTGGCCACTTTAGTGATAACTTGTTATGTTATAACAATGTGAATGCTATACTTTGGTTTCTGTGAATGTTTTGCTTTAATTTACTGCCGAATAAATAGAGAGTTCACTAAACTATGTAATCAGAACCTTGAAGCTGTTCGAAGCAGCGGTCCTCTGGAAAGCTGCTCGTGCTTGGCTTTACTGTGTGTGTGTGTGTGTGTGTGTGTGTACATCTTGGCTCTGGGCATTTTCTCTGTCTTTCCAATGCCTGAGCTGCTCTTCTTCCTCATCTCCACTCACTGCTCTGACTTCTTGTAAGTCCCAATTGAAATTACATCTTCTACAGGAAGTCTTTCCTAACTCTTCTTAATTCTAGTGCCTCCACTATTTTATTTACTTATTTATTACATATCTTTGTACATATGTGTTTGCTTGTTGCCTTCCCCATTAGATTGCATGTTCCTAGAGGACCTTTTTTTATCCCTTACAGTTAGCACAGTGCTTGGCATATTGTAAGTGCTTAATAAATATTTATTGACCGACTGTGTGTGTCATACTCAACTCTGAATCTTTCACCTCTCGGGAAGTGGGTAGAATGATTCATCATTAGTTATCTGCAATCATGATTGGTCATTACTCTGATCAGAGTTCCTAAATCTTCCAAAGTCATTCATCCTTCCAATATTCTTTATTGTCCTCCTGATTCTGTTCATGTCATTATACATCAGTTTACACAAGTCTTCCTAGATTTCGCTGAAATCAACTCCTTCGCTATTTCTTATAGGACAATATTTATATACTATATATCATATTTATATACTATAACTTATTCAACTATTCTACAATTTATGGAAAATAGCCTCTCAGCTTCCAATTTTTGCTGCCTCAAAAATAGCTAAAAATAATTTTCATTAAAGGTCTGGGCTGGCATCTGTTTCTATAGCCTGCATGAGGTTGGACCAGTTTTCCAAGTCCTTCATAATTTGACCCCTCCTACTTTTCCAAATTTCTTACACCTTACTCTCCCACTATGAGTTCTGTAAGCCAATGACACTGGCCTCCTCGATGTTCCTCAGATAAGATACTCCATCTCCTGACTCCCAGCATTCTTACTGGCTGTCTCTGGAATATTCTCACTCCTCACTTATGCCTCTTGACTTCCCTAGCTTCCTTCAGGTCTCTACCAAAATCCCTAACTTCTATAAGAAACTGTTTCTAATCTCCCTTAATGCTAGTGCCCTCTACCTTTTAATTTTATCTCCAGTTTTTCCTGGAGACAACTTGTTTGTACATAATTGTTTTCCTGCTATTTTTTCCATTAGACTATGAGCTCCTTGACAGGAAGGACGATCTTTTCCCTTGGATTCCCTGATTGAGTTGGGTCTGGAGCACATTCTAGATCAGTTTTGAAGAGTTTAGGGGAAGGGGAGCTCAATATGCTTCTTCCTGCTATTCCACTATCTTGACTCCTTCCTTTTTCCCCTTTCTAAAAATAACAATATAATATAATGATAATAATAATAATTAATTAAAATAATGCCATAAGCTGCAAACTGATTGTTTAAAATGACCAATATTCATCCCTGAAAATAGATGCAGATAATGAAAAACAACTCCCTCCTGTCAGAAGAGTTGGGGGACTATGGGTATGGAATGTGATATACACTATGTAATGACAGTCACTGTGAGGTTGGTTTTACTTAATTCTTTCTTCATCAGTAAGAAAGGGTTCAATATGCATATGGTAGGTACAATGTTGACAAATGAATGTGAATTCAATAAAAATATGGCAATGCCCTGCTTCTTGCTGTCCTCCTACTCAACGAAACCCCACCACCACCAGAGACCTGTGAGGAGTTAACACTTGGTTTAGCATTCCCTGGGAACAGCAACATCAACTTCACTGGTCATTTTCTGCCCTGCCATGGCCGCACCCTCCCCACTCCCTAATTAACTGCTCTCTTGTTCTCTTTTAACATCTTTTGTGCTTCTGCAGAATATAATTCCCTTCTCTGGTCACCACTTCTCTTTATATGTTATCTCTCCCATTCAAATATAAGTTCCTTAAACTCTGCATTTGTATACCATACATAGTATGTGCTTAATTAATCCTCTTCATTTATTAATTAGGCTTTTTAAAAAATATGTATCAATTACAAACCAGTGTTTCAAATGGATTTCTATTACTAATTGGTGTGTTTTTCTCAGTTTCAGTGACAAAGCTATACACACATTTTCACACACATCAAAACTTGCCTGTTTTTTAGTCAAACCTGACAAGAATTGTGGGAAAAAGAAGATAGGTGAGGGGGCAGAAAGAAGTGTGTTTTACTCTGTCCCATATGAAAAGACAAATAAACATTATAATAGACCTCACCTACATCTATCTCTAACAAAAGCACCATTTGTTATTCTAATGGACTAAAATAAGAAAAGAAATTTTAAAAGCTTCACACATCATCTGCACAATTATCTTATGTTTATATCAGTTCATATAAATGCAACCCACATTAATAAATGACTCAATACTCCTGCAAAAAATTGAGTGATCATCTGCAGTGTTCACCTAATTCACTGGTTAGCAAGCCCCATCATTCAATCCCATCTTACTGCTACTTTCCAGGCTCTGAGAGGGGACCACAGACTAGTCAAGCAGGTATGTTGCCTCTACCTTCTAGATTCTAAAAAGCACTTAATGATCAATGTATTTTACATCTTTGTCGGTATCATTGGCTAGGATATGCTGCCCACCACTGGGTATAATGGGCTGCCTGGATCCCTGATCCTGTAAACCTTGATCCTGCAAATCTTGAACTCCTTAAAATACCACATATGTGTACCCAAGCACGAACACACACACACACACACACACACACACACACACATACACACACACACACACACACACACACACACACACACACTTCTGTAGAGTCAGCCCCACCCCAGATTCTGGAACCAATCTTGACTCAAGGCACCTGGTCATAACCTGCCTTTCTCAACTTCCTATATACTAGTTCCCTTCATAAGCCAGTGGAATCAACAACCTTGTTGTTTGTTCCAGATAACAATCCACTCTCCTAACCTATATCTTTGGCTATGGAGACCCTTCCCCAAGCCTAGAATGCACTCTCCTCATCTCCAGTATTGCCTTCTACATTAAGCCTTCCATTACTCCACACACACACACCAGCTACTAGTGCCCTCCCCCTTGTATTAATCTTGGATATATTTTCTATATATTTATTTAGGACAACTAAGCAGCATAGTAGGTCGAACTTGAGACTTGGAGACAAGAAGACTTGAGTTCCAATCCTGCCTCAAATACTTAATATCTGTGAGACCTGTAAGGGTTATGGGATTTAAAGATCTTCCATGCCCCGTTGGACTTG
>NW_027185779.1:5616844-5622946 GCF_028583685.1 Petaurus breviceps papuanus | reverse complement strand
TTCCTTCGGTGGCTGGCGGTGGTGGTGACGGCGGCAGCAGCAGAGGCAGTGGCAGCGCGAAGCCCTTTTTGAGTTAGAACTGCTAAGGACTTTCTGCTAAGGACTCCTGCTGAGGACTGCCAGGGGCCGGAGCTGCTGGGAGCGCTCTTCCAGGACGCTGGGTGGTTGCTGTGAGTGGGGAGAGGAGGACCTTTGCCTGAGGTAGCCTGTTCTGTTTTAAAGGCTTGAAAATGTGGGTGCTTTCTACTTTATCTACCTGTGCCAATGTCATAACTACTCTGATGGCTTTCACTTTCTGGTTTTGGGACTCAGTCTTTTGGTATCTTAATAAATTTTCTAGTTTATTTCCTCATATGGCAAACATGACATATTTTCTAATGGATAATTATATCAGCATATTTGTAATCTCTATAGGCATTGTGAATATGGCATTGCTGATACAAGACCTTGAACAAATCAGCCCCAGTTACCTTATCCAAGTCATGATGTAGGGGAGTCAGCCTAAGTTCAGAGAAACCAAATACAAAAGATAGGCAAGAGTAGAAGAGAGTTCATAAGGGGCGGCTAGGTGGTGCAGTGAATAGAGCACCAGCTCTGGAGTCGGGAGGACCTGAGTTCAAATCCAGTCTCAGACACTTAACACGTACTAGCCATGTGACCTTGGGCAAGTCACTTAACCCCAATTGCCCTGCCTTCCCCCCTCCAAAATAGACCAAAAAAAAAAAGAAAAGAAAAGAAAGGGGTTCATAGCAACAAGTCACTGAAGTCAACAAAATATAGGCACTATAAAGAAGCAGTAGGCCCTGGCAAAATTAGTTTATTCTTTTCTTCCCAGGGAACTACCATTTAACAATTTACTGGAGTAGATAGAGTGTCGGGTTTGGAGTTAAGATGATTCATCTTGCTGAGCTCAAATTTAGCGTCAGATATTTACTAGCTGTGTGACTCTGAGCAAGTCACTTAACCCCATTGGCTTGCTTCCTCATCAGCAAAATGAGCTGGTGGAGGAAATGGCAAACCACTTCAGTGTCTGTGCCAAGAAAACCCTAAATTGGATCATGAAGAGTCATTTCTTGACTGAAATGACTCAACAACAACAACCACATACCCTCCTCACTTCATCTAGATTCTAATTCATGGACTTCTCCAGTCTGGCCCATCCTACTTCTACTCAAGCCTTCTTTTTTATCAGTGAAGATATAAATTTTGGCTTTCTTTGTTTACATCTGTGTCACAAATATAATCTGGTTGCCTCAATAAGTACCAGATATGGAAGTGGCTTAGCCATCACCTCAAGATCACTCATTTTACATACAGAGAAACTCAGTTCCAATGTGAAAGGCCAGTTCAAACGATTTGTCCTGTGAGGTTTGTCATATAGCTAGTTAGTAACAAAGACAACTAAAACCCGGACTACGGACTCATCTGGTGTTTGTCCCACATCAGCACAATGCTCACTAGTTTCATAAGGCACTTGGGCAAGAGTCCTAGATTTCCTAAAGAAGTTAGGTAAGACTGAATCTAGAGAGTGAAGCAGTGTGTATTGTGTTCAGAGAGTTAGCCTCTGAAATAAGGAAGACCTGGGCTCAAACCATGCCTCTGATACACATCAGCTTTGTGACTCTGAACAGGTCACTTCCTCTCAGATCCTTGGGCAACTCTCTAAATCTCCCAGTTCCAGATCAAGTGTTGATCTGCATTGAAAGGAAGCATTTCCTCACCAGGAACTCTTAAACCAATGAAATCAGAGGCCTGAATCTAGGGGCAGATTCCTTTAGTATATTCCATTTTGACTTTGCTCTGCCAAAAAGGCTTCTTATCTGAGCATCTTTAGTAAATACTTGTTGGTTGATTGATTTGAGCAGAACCAGTTTAGAGATGAAAGGCAGCTAGGTAGTGCAATGGATAGAGTGCTGGGCCTGGAGTCAGAAGACTCATCTTCCTGAGTTCAAATTCAGCCACAGACACTTACTAGCTCTGTGACCCTGGCAAGTCACATAAACCTGTTTGCCTCAGTTGCCTCAACTGTAAAATGAGTTGGAGAAGGAAATGATGAACCATTCTAGTACCTTTGCCAAAAAAAAATCCCAAATGGGGTCACAAAGAGTCAGACATGACTTAAGAAGTTCAGAGATGTGACCTGGAAAACAATTGCTACATAACTAAATGTTGACTACCTATATTGGACACCAGTTCATGCTTCTAGGAACTAGCTGCAATTTCACGGTGTGCTGAAATGAGAATAAGACTGCTGGCACTACCTACCTCACAGGGGAATAAAGAGAATCAGAAGGAAATGAATGTGAAGCCCTTTGTAAACACAAAGTGCTGCATAAACATAAGAAGTTATCTAAAAGTCCATCTCCAAAAACCATTCCCAAGGCACAGAGGGTGAGCTAAAGTAGTGAAGACCATGCCTACATGGACAAGTGAACAAAGAATGGAGCTTTTTTGGATCAAAAACCTCAGCATTAAGTTCCATATCTGATGCTATGAGTCAACATTGACATGAGCCAATATTAGAAAAGAAATAGAAAACATTCTGCTCAGCACTTGAAGAGAACCATAGGGATTTACTCACTTACAGAGCAGCATATAAAGAAATCCAGTTCTGAGCATATCCTTGGGAACTAGAAAGGACCTCAGAGGCCTTCTAGCCCAACCCCCTCATTTGACAGCTTTCTAGTTTAGTTTTGTAGAAGAAAAATATTTTGAAAATCAAGAGAAACAATTTTTAAAAATCAACATCTTCCTTAGGACTTCATAAATGAAAGAACAGTGGACACAGAATTAGAAAGAAGCACTGACTTTTAGGTTGGTGACCAACCCACACACTACTTCCTTTCCTTAAAATGACATTACCCAACAAATTCAAATTCTTTCTTTATGCCAGTTTTCTTTATAGAACTATATTATCTCTAAGCCTTTTCTTTTTATTATGCATCTTTGTATTCCTATTAAAAATAAATAGGAAAAATTCATTCTCCTAACTTCCATCACAGCAAGCAATGATAGCTTTCTCAGTCCTTTCTCCCAAGGTCCACCAAATAGTTACAAAATCTAACCCATAACTCATCCTTAAAAGCTCAAAGCAAAAACTCAGATTAATTTTTTTATTTTAATTTTTTTTAATTTATTTTAGTTTTCAACATTAATTTTCACAAGATTTTGAGTTACAGATTTTCTTCCCATCTCTCCTTTACCCTCCACCCCAAGATGGCTAGCATACTGAATATCCCTTCCCTCACTCTGCCCTCTCTTAAATCCCCCCACCCCCCCCTTACTTTCTTTAGGGTAAAATGGATTTCCATACCGCATTGCCTGTATCAGATTAATTTCAATAAACAACTTTGGTCCAAAGAAAAAAAAAACAGATGATATCCATTCATGCATCCATCCTCTCTATAGGGAAGAAAGGGACAACAGGGATGAGATACAGCATATATTTTCAGATTTAGTAGCTCTGTTGGCCAATTATTCTTAACTGTGTTTCTTTGCTATATTAGAGGGTTCAAAGTTGGGGATAGGGCTACATATAGGGAAATAATTATGATATAAAAAGGCTTCAGTGTTTAATGGAAAAGAATTTTTTCAATTAGAGCAAGGCACAACTACCCACCAATAAGAGCCTTTCTATCATCTGTATTTGTCTTCTCCCTGCTGCATAAACATGCTCCACAAAGCAGTTCAGAAAAGAACAGAAACAACAGAAAAGTGAAATTAATTTTCCTCTAGTATAAGTTCTTGTCCCACTGAAATTGGAACCAAAAAGACCCTTTAACCCTTCCATTTATTGAAACTGTCTAGAAAAATACGCAAAACTGCAGTCTCAGGCTTCCTGCTGGGGGCAACTCTCATATTTTCCCATTCTTAATAATTTTCCAATCCTTTAATTGTGCTGGCTTTAATGGCTTTATCTGTTTCACTTGCATATTCTATATTAAGTGAGAAAATGTATGTAAAGTGCTTTGAAAACCTTAAAGCACGGCATTAATGTCAGCTAGCTATTAAAGCAAGGCAAAGAACAAAGCATATATCCACCCTTGAGGTTTCCAGCTTGTCCAGTCATGAATCAAAATTGTTCTAGTTATACTTCCAGAAATTCTGCATTCACATCTCATCCTTACTTTAAGCCAAAGCAATATTTGCATATCTTTCTCATGTTTTTAGTTCCCTAGGAATTGTTTTTTCTAAACACAAAACTCTACATTGCAGATAGGGGTGCAGCTGAGTGGCACATTGGATAGAACTCCGGGCCTAGCGTCAGGAAGACTTATCTTCTTGAGTTCAAATCCAGACTCTGACACTTTCTACCTGTGTGACCCTGGGAAAGTCATTTACCCCTATTTGCTTCAGTTTCCTCATCTGTAAAATGAGCAGGAGAAAGAAATGGCAAACCTTTCCATTGGCTGGGGCTTTGCTAAGAAAATGCCAAAATGAGGCCATGAAAAATCGGGCATGACCGAAACAATGGAACAAGAACAGCAATATCTTGCAAATGTTGACTCTGAGAGACCTAGAGATAAAAACGGTCCTAGAACATAAACCCAAAACCAAAACTTTTCTGTCTCTAATCTCTGAAGAGTCATCCCAATGCAGCTCCTAAGTTGTTCTCTATAAGTCAGAAAAGTACTTCAAGAGAAGCAAAAATGGTTAAATGTCTTCTTCGTGAGTTAATGATCTTCCTCTACTGATTTCTACTTACATCAGATCGAATTATTTCCCTCCCAGATCACACATAATAGTGCTTGCTTTTTAAAACAACTAAAGATGTGGTGAATAGTTGCTTAATGAGGAAACTGTAAATATCTAAACTTGTGATTGGGTTACAGTTCATTGAGGAGAAAATTTAATTTTTTTAAATCAAATAATGAACACTATAATTACTATGACTTTAGCAAAACATTTCAGCTAGGCTTATTTGGTTTGGTGATCTTCCTGAAAATGGCAATATTAAAAAAGTTGCCTAGCACTTGAAATTTGTGCATTTTGGTTATTCTCTTGTACAAATAAAACCAAGAAAGAGACAAAACTTACCTAGAATTACCTACATGGTGACCAAGATAAGTTCTATCAAATTTTATTTCAAGGGGTGGCTAGGTGGTGCAGTGAATAGAGCACTGGCCCTAGAGTCAGGAGAACCTGAGTTCAAATCCAGCCTCAGACACTGGACACACTCTGTGTGATCTTGGGTAAGTCACTTAACCCCAATTGCCCTCCACAAAGCAAAAAAAAAAAAAACACAAAAACAAAACTTTATTTCTTACTACTTTCTGCTTTATTCAGGTGGATCACATAAATTCCCATCCCAGGACGATGCCAACTTATTTCCATCTTCATAACTTCACTCATCACTCTGACCTGACCATCTTTAACATCTTCTCTTTCCCTTTCAATTAGATCTTACACAAGTTTCAAGACCCAGCTCAAGACCCTTCTTGTACATTAAGGCCTTCCCCCACTTACACTGCTTCTGTGGGAGTCATATATAGAGAGCACAGTTCAAAGCCTAGAAAGGCTTATTGCTATTAACAATAAAGGCAAGAATTTGAAGCAAAAAAAAAATTGACTTGAACTCTCATGCCTTGAAGTTCCTTCACAAGAAACTTTTTTCCTCTCTTTTTCCTTCCTATTCACTGATACAGACAACCAAAAATAATTTGTCTTAGGAAAACTTACGGTTCCCAGACCCAGACAACCTTTGGACATTTCCTGAAAGAATTGTCCCTGAAATGATGCTGAATGGGTACAGTTTGGAAATCAGACATTAAGCAAGAGTAAGAAAGACTGTGCAGCTCTGTAAGATCAAGGCTTGCAAAAGCCTTTGATGAGAAGGAAGATGGAGTAAAAAAAACAAAAACAGACTTAATGCCTTTGGGCCCTATAAGTTAGCTGCATATTCTTTATTACAGGGAGCTTGTTCCCTAGGGCAAGGTATCTCTTTTTGGAGAGGAAAAACCTATTATAGCCTAGGCTCTGAGAAATAATGGATTTTTCATTATGGGGAAAACACTGCTAAAGGTATTTCTTAGTCTGATAACAGAGTATACAAGGATTCTCTCTCTCTCTCTCTCTCTCTCTCTCTCTCTCTCTCTCTCTCTC
>NW_027185779.1:5601123-5616744 GCF_028583685.1 Petaurus breviceps papuanus | reverse complement strand
CTCTCTCTCTCTCTCTCTCTCTCTCTCTCTCTCTCTCTCTGTTCCCATCACAATCTGTCTCTCTCTGTGTCTCTTGCTCTCTCTCTGTCTTTATCTCTATCTCTGTCTTTCTCATGCAGTTCCTATCTCTTTGTCTCTGTACCTCTGTGTCTCTACCCCTCTCTTTGTTTTTCTCTGTCTCTCTGTCTCTGTTCCTCTGTCTGTCTTTCTCTCTCAAAAAAAACCATTAAAAAAAACTTTAGATTAAGCCTTGGACTTTAAAAGGGATGACAGAGATCACTCTAGCTTATGGAAAAGAGGTAGCATCTCCAATGAGGACCCCAATTAAAACCAAAAGCTGAAAGTAGAAAGAGAAATTACACTTGACACCCGTCTAAGACTCATCTTATCTTCCCTCCTTAACCTTCTCCTCTTCTAAACTTCCTTGAAGGTACCACCATCCTTCCAGTGTCTCAGGCCATAATGTCAGCCCCATACTGGACTCCTCACTCTCTCATTCCACCATATATAGTCAGTTGCCAAATCTTGCTATTTCAACTTTCTACAACATCTCTTGGCATCTGACCCCTCCCACCACACACACAACTGCCATCGTAGTCCTTTAGGTTCATATCATATCTTTCTCCAAGATTTTTGCAACTGCTTCCTGATTGATCTCCCTGAATCGTCTTTCACTATCCCAGTCCATCCTACACACTGCTGCCAAATCCATATTCTTCAGCACATGTTTCACTCATGTGCTTCCCCCACTCAATCAACTCTATTGACTTTCTGTTAACTCTATGATAAAATATAAATTCCTCTGTTTAATTTTCATAGCCCTGTACAACCTGGCTCCAACTTATCTTTCCAGCCTTACTGTGTATCACTCCTCCCTGGCTATGTACCACCAACACAACATTCACAGCACCCCTGGTGACTGCAAATATGCTGGCATAATTCTGAATCATAAAATATAACAGACTCTCCATATATAAGATAGAAGCAAAACATTTATTCAGACACCAGAAAGCCAAATCTCAATGCCAAGAAACCAAATCTGTCATAGTAACAAAGAAGTTAATACACGATAGCACAGCAGGGAGCCACACCTTCCTTTAGCCTTCCCACAAACACTCACAAGTCTAACTGTCACAGCAGGAGGAAAACAAACACTCACAAGCCTAGCTGTCTCCCTGGGTGCATCCTCTCCTCCTTTCAGCTCTAACTGCTCTGACTCCCAGCTTCCTATGGGCTCTGCTCTACCCTTCAGCAAACTCTTCCCACCACAGGTTCCACATGATCACATTTGGCCTATTAGGGGGCAGGGAAGATCTTCAAATTGCTGTTACTGTTACAGGTTATCTCTGTTCCTCCCACATGACACTCCATCTCCCATCCCTGTTGTGCCTTTGCTTTTGTCACCCACCATGCCTGGAATGTTCTTCCTCCTTTCTTCAATCTTGCAGACTCTCTCTCTTCCATTATGGAATAGCTCAGGCACCATCATGCAGGAAGCCTTTTGTCATTCCCCCCCAATTCCTAGTACACCCTCTCCCAAACTACCTCTTGGTCAATTACTTTGCATATATTTATATTGACTTTATATTATGCTACATATATTTTTATATGCACTTTTCTCCCCACTAGAATGTAAACTCGTTGCTCTAAATAGGGATAATTTCATTCTTTGTACTTCTATACCCAGAAAATGAAAACTATAAGGTAGCCATTATGGGAGGTATGTCTGGATCAGAATTATTGGATGACAGAAAACTGGCAACAAAAAGACTGGCATTGACTAAGAATGTTTAAGTCTGAAAGCAGGGAAGTCACAGAATAAGAGGGTAATTAAAAGTAGGGAGGGTCCAAGCCAAACATCAGAACTAGAGATGGTGGCAGGTGTCAAGCCAAGACTAGAAAGAAACAATGCTAATAGAGGAAGTTATTCCTGTGGTATCTTCCTGCAAAATGTAAGTAATTAATAGGACTTTTGGGAGGCTGAGTGACCGGCCTTGCCCTGTCTTAAAGTAACGCTAAATTATTCAGTCTTCTTTTTTTTTAGCTTTTTGGAGGGCAGTTGGAGTTAAGTGATTTGTCCAAGGTCACATGGCTAGTTTTTGTGTTAAGTGTCTGAGGCCAGATTTGAACTCAGGTCCTCCTGACTCCAGGGGCAGCACTCTATTCACTGAGCCACCTAGCCGCCCCATGCAGTCTTCTAAAAGTAGTATCACCAACCCTTCTGCTGGCTATTTCCCATACATGACATTTCATCTTCCATCTCCATACATTTACAGAGGTTTTTTTTCTCCAACAACAGACTAGCTTTCACATCTGAGATATACTCTTTCCTCACTTGTGCCTTTCAGAATCCTTTATATTCCTTCAAAGAATATTCAGATGCCACTATAAGACTTTTCCCTCAGAAGTTAGTACTTTCTCCCTCATAAGATGTTACAAATTCTTTGAGGTAGGAGAATTTTTTTGTCCTTGTATCCCCATTGTTTTGTACAATACTCAACATAAATTAGGATTTAAATAAAATTTTAAATTGAATCAAAGATTTGGGGAGCAAGCAGTGTCCTCGGGGTAGATGGATGGAATAATGGAAGTCCTGAGACCATTGGCCCTTTCTCTTTTGGAGGGCCTTTCCTGACAAATTCCTACTTTAGAGGGGCCTCCAAAGAGAACCAAGAACCAAGATTTGAATCAAACATTGTAAATACCATCTAAACACACATACTATGTGCCTGAAAAACTGGGAGAAACCTTCTAGATCATCTAATTTAACCCCATTATTTTACAGGTGACAAAACTGAAACTCAGAGCAGATCATTCACACAGGCTGGTAAAGCTGAGAGTATTAGCATGAGGGTTTTATGTACCAAATTTTTCCTACCTAACCCATTGATAAAAGCATCAGGGGGCATCAGTGTCCTTAGAACTATGAAAGTGAAGTCAGGAGATCCCCAGACATGGAAAATTGTTTTATGATTAAGAGAGCAAGGTGGAAATCTACCAGCCTGAGTAACAACCTTAGAGACAGAAAATTAATAATGATAACTGAAATATGTATGGTACTTTACATATACTCTCTCATCTAATCCTTATAATAATCCAGTGAGATAGGTAATATCTATTTTACAAATAAAGAAACCAAGTCTCAGAGAGGTTGTGACTTGCCTATGGTCAATGACATAGTAAGTATTAAAGATAAAATTTGAAACAAGGAACCTATCTTTTTTAGTGTGTGTGAGGTAATTGGGGTTAAGTGACTCACCCAGGGTCACACAGCTAGTAAGTATTAAGTGTATGGTCAGAGGCCAGATTTGAATTCAGGTCCTCCTGACTTCAGGGCAGGTGCTCTATCTACTGGGCTACCTAGCTGCCCCAAGGAATCTATTTTTTAGGAAACCTGATGTTTCTATTATACTGTTATGGTCTATGCAAAGCAGGCCATTCTCTTAACCTTTTCCTTATTTACAATGCTTAAATCATTATTCTTACTGAGATTTTTTTTAATCTCAATCAAACAGGTTCTTTCATGGTAATGTACTTCTACTTATTTAATGGAAGTCAATGAGAAAATGGAATTCACTTTACAGAAACTATCTTTACAGCTAACTGTTGTATCACAACTCTTTCATAAAGCAAGGGATATTTGTAGTATATTTCTAAGACTGATTTAAATTAAATTAAATGTTCTTACTGACAAGAAAACTTAAGCAACTTTTAGAAGGTTTTCTTTCTGCATCATCATTATTATTATAAAATAACACCACCATTGTACATGTGTAACTGTTAACTTTTTCATTAAAATCTCATTTTATCTTCACAATACTCCAATGTATCCTCCACTTTGAGAATAATTGTCCTAACGTTCAAATCTGACCATATTACCCACCCCTACTCAAACTCCAGTAGAATTACCTCTGAGAGCATATCTAAAGTTCCATATCTGACATTTGAAACTCCTCACAACTTGGCCTCTTCCTACCTCTCCATTCTTCTTAAACATTATTATTCCCTTTCTCTGTAATCTATAGTCTAGCAATTACAGTCTATTTGCTGTTCCTCACACATAATCTTCCATTTTCTTTCACTATGCCTTTGCAATGGCTCTTCTCTGTGCATGGAATGCTCTCCTTCTCATTCAAAGCTCTAGCTTCCTTCAAGACAGCTCAAGCTGTTAAGCAGGCAAGCAGTTAGATGGTACAGTGACTAGAGGTATGGATTCAGGAAGAACTGGCTTCAAATCTAGCCTCAAGGGGTGGCTAGGTGGTTCAGTGAATAGAGCACAGGCCCTGGAGACAGGAGGACCTGAGTTCAAATCTGATCTCAGACACTTAACACACACACAAAAAAAAAACTAGCCGTGTGACCTTAGGCAAGTCACTTAACCCCAATTGCCCTACCTTCCCCCCTCCAAATAGCAAAATAAATAAATAAATCTAGCCTCAAACAAATACTTATTAGCAACTTTAAGATGGTAGATAAATCACTTACTGGGTGTATGACTCAATTTCCTCAACTGTAAAATGGGGGTTAATAATAGAATCTGTCTCCCAGGGTTATTAGGAGGATCAAATGAAATAATATTTTAAAGTGCTTATTTAACACAGTACCTGGAACATACTAGGCACTTAATAAATGCCTGTTTCCTTCCTTTCTTCTTTTTCTTCTTCTTTTTTTTTTTTGCTTTTTGGAAGGAAGAAGGCTGGGTGATTGGGGTTAAGTGACTTGTCCAAGTTCACACAGCTAGTAAGTGTTAAGTGTCCTTCCTTTCTTCTGCAAGAGGCATTTCTTGGTCCCCCTGCCATACTTATGCCTTCCTACCCAAAGTTATTTTGTTTCTGCCCTATGTGTCTTATATATACATACATTCCTATATGTGTACAGAAACAGAAAGAGACAGAGACAAAGAGAGACAGACAGACAGACAGAAGGATACTTCCATATATCTAAGTTGTCTTTCTAGTAGAACATAAGCTCCTTGAGGGCAAGGAATGTTTCACCTTGTCTTTGTATCAGTATCAACTTAGTAACAGTGCCAAGCAAGTGCTGATTGACTGATTGATTGAGGTAAGTAAAAGAGGTATATTATACATGTTTTTCAGAAGAAATAGAGGTTGATGATATTAAGTCATATGGGGAAATTTAAAAACAGCATGCTTTTGTAGAAAGAGCCCTGGATTAGAAATTAGGAGGCTTACTTTCTAAAATCCTGTCTCTACCACTAACTAGTTACGTTACCTTGGACTAGTCATCTAACCTCATTTTGACTCAGATTCCTCAACTTGAAGATGAGCCCTAAGGTTTCCACAAGTGCTAAATTACATGGTTTGCCAAGACTTTTAAATCAGTCAACAAATTTGTATTAGGTACCTACTCTGTTCCAAGCACTGTGCTAAACTCTGAAGATACGAAGGCAAAAAACAGTCCCTTCCCCCATCAGGAGCTCACAATCTAATGATTTTAAATATGAAGATGAAATAAATTAGTGCCAGACCCCTACTTTATTCATCTAGTTTGGTATTCTTTCCATAAAGAAATGGAACAACTAAATTTGACAAAAACTGTGTCATAGTTCACAAGTTTCCAGTTTGAAGATGTTCTGAGGCAAATTTTCCATTTCAAAATGACTTCCTCCTAATAATCTAGCACATTTCTGGTCTGCCCCATCCCTCACTCATTCTCCCACCATTTACAAAGTTCATTCTCATGAAAAATAAACTCATTTTAACATTAGACTGAAGCAAACACAGTTTAGGAAGGTCAACTTACTGCAGGAAGAAGCATAGAATGAATTCCAAATCCACATAAGAGGATTTATCAAATATCTACCAATTGATATGCTACATACCATTTTTCACCTCTTTCACATACTTAAGGGAGAAATGGCTGTCCTACTTTATGCCACCTTTGCCCCAGGAAACTCTATGGACTTACAGTGAAAAAGCTTTCAAAATATGTGAGAACTGAGCTCATTGTATCAGCACCTCTGATCTTTCCCGGTGGGATATTAACCTAAATTGGCCTGAATTGTCAACCAGGCTAAATTTAGAATATTTAGTGACCTACCAGAATTCACAGGCCCTTGTTCACAGCCCCCAACCTCCACTATATATATATATATATATAGTCATAATAAAATAGAATAACTAAAACCTATCATGTATTTTCCCCCTTTCCCATTTCTATCATAATTGCTCTCACGTTCTTTTTATTGTTTCATTCTTTTCTTTTCTAAACATCACCTTTCTCTTTACCTTTTCTTTGTCTTCTCAAGGCTCCTCCAGCCCATCCATTATCTTTTCTCATGTTTTTAGCCTGATATGAGGAATAATTGAATCCCACAAAAAGGGACCTCTACTCAGTAAAAGGTCATGGAAATAATCATGCCCTGAGCAATGAGAGCTCTTGTTCTAGTGGAGCCATTGGGATACAGAAGAAGAAAAGGCCATCCATCTGTGACTGCTAGAGGAAAGTGCGCCTAACCTTTCACTGCCAAGATGTACATTCATCTAGAATTAGCAGTAGAACTAAAACTCTTCATTAGTCAGTATCATCAGTCCCCGTATTCTTACAGTCCTTGTACAGCTCCCATTTTACTCCTGTGCAATGTACCCAAACTACTTCACTTGCATTTTGTAAGAGCATTCTGAATAATCTAAGAAACATGTTTGTCATTAAAAATTCATATCCCAAAATTAGCCAAAGTATCATCTGGCATCTTGGCCTTATTTTGTTCTTGTTAACCCTTCCATCACTCATCTCACTACCTCATAGTAAATCTGGTAAACTACTGACCCATAGTAATCTACTCTTACACTTATACTGGCATATAGTAAGCACCCAATAAATGCCCTTTTATTCATCCATTTCATTTATTCATTCAAGTCAAGCCTTCTGTTCTCTAGAATTTTCATCACACTGAGACAGGTTTTGACAAATACCTAGGTCAGGTTGTTGATTGTCGTGTCCTAGGAACCAGGGCAACCAGGAAACAAGGGCATTATCACCAACCTTTCCTTGTTAAAAATGGCTTCCATAAGTCTTGAATCTAGAATATACTAATACATTACATGTTCTGGTTATTCTGATAACCAAAAGACAGCACAAGTACACATGCTCCACTAGGCACCCCCTGAAATGACCAGAGGATATCAGAGAGGGGAAACTTATGGCAGGATAATGAGGCAACCTTATGGGAGGACCTGAGAGTCACAGAGAATGCATGAGTCACCATCTACGTCATTGGACGGAATGCTAGAATCTCTAATACTACAGATCCATCATATACTGTAGTATTGGACCCTACTGCAGGATTGAACCCTACTGACCCTGACTTGGATCTCTTTAGAACTGGCAAAGACATTAAAAGATGAATAATAGCCTCCTTCTTCAGAGTTCACACAAAACTGTAGAGTGAAGAGTTTGTAGTACCTCAGCTGTAAAGCATGTGTCTCTCTGGACATTTCCTACAAAGAACTTTAGCTTTTGGGAAAATATTAACAGACGACATTTTCTCTCTGATTCATCACTATATCTATACTGCTTTTTGGTGGCTATCTACTCTGTTCTTGGTTTTGAATATATTTTATTAATGTCTCAATGTATAAATTGTCCATGCTTGGGTCATGCAATCCACTCAGAGGCCTTGACATTGTAAACATACTTCTAATTTTATGCTCCTCTAGGTTAGTTAGAAATTAGATGTATCTGGTTTTATGCATTTTGGTGATATACCACTAAAAGAGAAGCATCCATAAGCTCAAATTTGCAGTATATTAATCACTTTTCAAGAGCTCAATGCACAGATGCAATAGTGTAATAGCAGGCTGTGTTGATCACTCTAGCAGGTTATATTAGGGATGTGTGTATTTTCTCCCCAAAAGCCATCTTTTTTTGTATTCTTTCCATATTAAGTTGTTTTAAAAAGAAAAAAAAAACACTGAAATTCACATTGAAATTTTCCAAATACTCATAGTACCTGCAGCAGGGCACTTTTTTTTTAATTGAATCATCATATTTATTATTAGAAAAATTATGGCATCTATCTAAGTAGGTATGACAATGCAGGTGGCAAAATGTAGGGATTCCATTATATAAATGATGGGGGAAGGGATCCCAATAGGTTCAGCAGGAATTATGATCTTATCTAAGACCAGAAAACCTGCAATATCATCTGGAAAGAATTCAAGGTCTCAGGCTTAATTGGAGTGAGAGTTGTAGAAGTTTATTGTTACGCTTCTATGAGAAGTGGGCAAGAGTCCTTTAGGGGACCTGTAAGTAACAGCAGGGCACTTTTAAAAAAATCATATTAGTAATCACATTCAGACAATAAGGTTTTGTTGTTGTTGTTTTGGGATGTTTGGGAATTTTTGTTTTGGTTTGTTTTTTTGCTGGGGAGGAGCACATGCAATTTTTCAATTCATGTTGGCAATCATAGAACCCAGGTAGGGAAATTCTACAAATGCCCAGGCCTTGACCTAATCAGATAAATAATAACTGGATTATTAGACTGGATTCTTTTGCCCATTCTGGTTAACTAAGGAACTTACATTAAAACAACAGTGCTTGGTGATCTGTTTGGAATACACAGGACATCTTCTGATTAGATTCTATTCACATTTCACAGAGGAAAATACATCTGGCCTATCAATGATATAAAATGGGTATTTCCTTAGGGGTGTGTAAAGTGTAGATAAATCTCAGCTCCTGCCTGAGATTTGCATAGATGCTAATACACAGGTCACTTGTGCACTTCGTTTTCTTTGTGATTTGGGAGCAATGTTAGTGAGCTCTCAATGGTGTAATGAGATCAGGGGCATTTTTGCTTACATGCATAAAGATTTAGCTCTTCTGTGAACATGCCCCTCCTGTATATCAGGATGCTGCTTTGCATTCATTCACTAGGTTTTTATTTCATCTTCTCTGCAAACCACTTTTTTGCCTTTAGTGGTATTCATACTAAAGGCAGGTACCTCTAGACACATAAATATGTTGGTTTCATATAGGTGACATTTCATACACAAATTATAAATACTTCATTCTTAATGACCCCCATCTTTTTTCTTTTGATGGCTTTTGCCCATAAAAGTGTACCTTATAGAAAAGCACCCTTCTGTATAATCCATTGTTTCATTTCAACTCATTTTTATCAAGGAATTCCCCCTGCAGCAATCCCTACTCTCAACCATTAGTTGTGCACATCTGCCCACTCTAATGACCGCTCTTGTGTACACATACCTGACTGCCATCTAATTCAGATATCACCCATAGGACACAAATGTTAATGTCTCTGGGGCCAACTAAATTCTGAATTATTGACTAGCTGGAGTTATCACTCCATTTGGTCTTTGGAGGTGAATCAAGAGTACCTGAGGTCATAAATAGGTCAAATACTTATATATTTGGACCCCAATATAACATCACTCATAATTATATGGATTCAAATGGGTTTGGGTAAAATAAAATCCACCAAACAGAAATCTATGCAGTCAAAAAACTAACAGAATAGAGATTTCAATCCTGTGTCCTCCAACAGCGGTAAAGAAGTAAAATCAATGTGCCCTGCTACATCAATAAAGAAATTCCACTATGTACAATAGAAACAAGGGTTGCCTGATAAAGTTCTTTATTTTTACTGAAGAATAATAATATTACACCAAAAATACTGATTAAGGGATAATTTTATCCTAATTGATTGTACCCCAATTTAGTTTCTGTATTCTTTCTTTTCTTTGTCTTTAGGAATGTCCTTCAGGATGTGCTATTGATTCAAAGCACCCCTATTAACCAAAACAATCCTAAAAACACATAATGAACCCCTGGAGAGTCAAGAAACTGCTTCTTTGGAAGAGAGCATCAAATGGTGGAAAAAGTCTTAGATTTTGCAGAAGACCTAGATATTCATTTATGTAAGCTGAGCAAATTAACTTCTCTGCACTAACTCCTCATATCCACTCAGTTGCTAAATGTTGGCACTTCTACTCAACTCATTGAACCACCACCCAAGTTGGTGCCTCCTGACCTCTCATTTGGACTGTTGCAAGAAACTATAGTTTCTTAATTAGCCTCCCTCTCCTCAGTCCTCACCCTCCACCATTCATCTCCTAAACAGCTGCCAATATGATTTTCCTAAAGCATATGCCTGACCATATCATTCCCCTACTCATTGGCCTTTCAATTACCTCTCAGATAAACTCCACTATTTAGCCTAAACAACCTAGATCTAACCTACCTTTTCATCCTTATTACCTTCCACACTCACTATGGTCTAGCAAAACTGGCCAATGTTCTCTTCCTCTTATAAGACAATACATCTCCCACTCTATATCTTTGTGCTGGCACTTCCTCATGCCAGGATCCTTGAGGTCCTTCATAACTCGTTCAAGTGCTCTTTTCTACATAAAGCCTCTCCTGATCGACCTCCCTACCCCAGCTGCTAGACCCTTCCTCCAAAAATCACTTTTTATCATTTGTGTGTGTGTATGTGCACGTGTAAATATTGTCTCCCTACTAGACTGTAAGAAAGAACTTTTTCAGAGTTAACCTTCGTGGCAAGAACACCTAGTAAAGTGCTTCATACATAGTAAATATTTAATAAATACTTACTGATTGATTAACAGCCTCTCTGAGCCTGTTTCCTCATGGGTAAATTGAGCATTATGATATTCACACTAATTCAACAAAATTATCACAATAACCAAGTTAGAACTGTTCACAAGTGGACTAGACTGCCTCATAGGGTTTCCATCACCAGAGATCTTCAAATGGAGGTCAGAGGACAACTTCTTGGGGATATTATAAACGTTATTCCTGCTCAGGGACAGACTAGAGAGACTCAGGGGTCTCTTCCAACTGGAAGACCAGGAGACATCCAAATGTATGAAGAGGGCTTTGGTTCTGTAAATAGGAGTATAGTAGGGACATAGATTTGGAGTTTGAGTGGCCCTTAATATTTTTTTACTATAGTAATTTTACAGTTAAGGAAACTGAAGACCCTAGAGGTTAAATAATATGCCCAAGGTCATATAGCCAGGAAATGGAAGAGATCATATTCAAACCCAGTTCCTCTGGCTCCAAATCTAGGACTGTCTCCATTATATATGCTCCAAAATTCTTAGTAACAATTTAAGCTTTAAAAAAGGTTAAGGGCAGTTTTGGGATGAAGAAATAAAAGCTATTTATAGTCATATAAAAATTCTCTAAATAATTATTTATCAGAAAAATGAAAATTAAAACAGCTTTGAGATATCTCACATCTATTAGATTGGTTAAAATGATAGAAGGAGAATATGACAAATGTTAGAGGGGATATGGAAAAAATTGGGATACTAATACACTGTGGGTTAAACTGTGAACTCATCCACGTATTTTGGAAAGCAATCTGGAATTATGACCAAAGAGTTATAAGACTGTGTATATCCTCTGACCTAGCAATAGACCTCTACTCTATCATCTATCTATCCCAACGTGATCAGGAAAAAAGGAAAAGCACCTATGTGTTGTAAAATATTAAAATATTTAATAAAATTTAATTTTAAAAATATTTAAAATACTAAAATAGTAGCAGCTCTCTTCGTAGTGGCAAAGAACTGGAAACTGGGGGAATATCCCATCTATTGGTGAGTGGCCAAACAAGCTATGGTATATGATTGTTAAGGAGTGCTATTGTGCTATAAGAAATGATGAGCAGGTTGATTTTAGAAAAACATGGAAAGAAATGAAATAATGAAGAGTGAAATGAGCAGAACCAAGAAAACATTGGATACAGTAACAGCAATATTGTTCAAAAAATAACTGTGAACAACTAAGTTATTCTGAGTATTATAAATATTCAAATCAACAAAGAACTTATGAAGGAAGATGCCATCCACCTCCAGACAAATAACTGCTAAACAGAAGTATGCATAGCATGGTTTTTTATATATGCACACACACACACATGCTCACATGTGTGTGTGCATGCAATTGTGTGTGTGTATGTGTGTGTGAAATGGTGGCCTTTTCTAGTGTAAGGTGTAGAGGAAGGGAGGGAGATAATTTGGAATTTAAAATGTAACAAAAAATGAATTTTTTTGAAAGAGGAGTTTAAACTTCCACTAAGACTTTGAGACACCCCTTAAGCTTTAAAAACTTAAAGAAACACTAAGACTTTGGTGGCACCATGTATGAAATATAAGCTGTTATTATTATTATTGGCATTGATTCTGCTTTGTCTCAACTCTCTAAGACTGTTTTGCAGAGAAGATGCTGACCTGCATTGGGAGAAGGAGTTCTACATACCAATGAAATCACAAACCAGTTTCTTCCCATATTTTGTAGATTAAATAGAAGCTAAAAATATACAAGTGAGGTCCTTTTAAAATATAATGCTAATGACTGCACACACACATATATATAAAATTGATATATCCTATATAATTATATTACATATAATCATATACTATATCTAATAATATTACATATAATCATATATTATGTCTAATTATACTCTATATGTTAATATATTCTATCTTATGTAGAATTATATTCCATATATGTTTTATATATATATATATATAATTGCTTGCCTTCTCAAGGAGGGAGGAGTAGAAGGAGGGAGGGAGAGAATTTGGAACTCAAAATTTTTTTAGAGAATGTGAAAATTTGTTTTTATACATAATTAGAGAAAAATTAAAAATATAAAAAATAAAATAAAAATATAATGCTAGTTATCTAATACATTGTGCATGCTTTCCTCTTAGAGATAGTCTGTTTTTAACTGTATAAATGAAGATGAGAAATAAGGGACGTTATTAGACAGAGTCCATGGGCTCAAGATAATAATGGTATGTGGTGGTTTTTGAAAGATGCCTTCTAGTCTCCTGATTTCATTTCAGCCCTTTGTATGAAATAAGTTGCAGTGGTTCACTAAACAGCTTATACACATATGCACACATGTGTGCATACACACACATTACCCCCACCTCAAGGGATAGCAGGTTAGAAATAGGGAAAGTGAAATCTGCAAAGAAATAAGAATACTTATGGGCTAAGCCATAAAATGCTGAACCCTTAAATTTCCTTACTTCCCAAAGATGAGCAAGCCATGCTCCTTCCCTCCACATAAACATGTAATATTTATGGACGATCCTATCCTTGCATGACTGGCCTGATATTAGACCTTTGTGATTTAGCCATCAAAGTAGACTTTAGGAAGACAGGAGCTCTTTTTTGTACACAGGGGAAGAATGCAGTAATCAAAAGGAGAAGTAAAATTCCCTATTACTTAAAGGGGCAGGCACCAGATTCTGGTCAAGGACAACCCTGCTTTTCTATGGGTATAACCCTAAGAAGGTAGTTGGGTTTGTTTTTTTTCCTCCTCTGGGCAGGTGAGGAGATGGGACAGAGAAGGGACACACAGGTAACCATCACAACCCTCAGCTCCCTGACGAGTTGACAAAACAGGACAATGCTGCGCAGAGGTAAAACCATTTGATTTGGAGATGAGGACCTGGGTTCAAATCAGGTTCTTCCACTGCATACCTGTGTAACTTCAGGAAAGACACTTACCCTCCCTTGACATAAACTCTCTCATTTATGAAATGTAAGGGTTAAAAAAATGGTTCTTTTAATAAAATGAGAGGATGGAACTGAAATGACCTTTAAAATGCCTTCCAGTTCTGATTGGATTCTAGGATGTTTAACCAAGAGGTGACTATCATGAAGGGGCAATATTGGCAAGAAGGAGCTTGGAAAGGCAAAAATTCCTGGTACATCCATGGGTCACCCCAACAGTGCCTGAGAATTCTGAATAATGACTTCTCTTTCATGGAGAGCAAATGTTTCTTTGGTCTTCATTTCTTCTAGACAGAGATCAAGACTTACTACACAGTATAATGGAAAGTATAAAGTCTCTTCCATCTAAAGAAATCACACCCATGGTTCACTTTATTAAACAGATGTGGTGCTGACAAGTTACTGGTAATTCAAATTTTCATAAACCATCTTTTTTCACTAGGAGACCTCATTTTTTTACGGAATTCTGCAAGTAATTTTTTTCTTAAAGTGAAGATTTTTATAATATATACAATCACACTCTATATTCTAGTTTTTCAAAGTCAGGTCTTCAGTAGAGTGATATCTCATTTTTCTGACCTCATTGCAAAAGAATTAATTAAAAATAAGTCAATTTTCCAAGTAAATGAATTTTACATTCCAACCACCAAAACATTGATTGTTATTGGAAGTCTTGCTTTAATTATTTTTTTAATGAAAGTCTTCCTAAAATGGGTCTATCCTACTTCTTAAATAGAAGATGTTGTTCAGTCAATTCAGTCATATCCCACTCTTCATGACCCCATTTGAGCTTTTCTTTGCAAAGATACTGGAGTGGTTTGCCATTTCCTTCTCCAGCTCATTTTACAGATGAGGAAACTGAGGCAAACAGGATTAAGTGACTTGCCAAGGATCACACAGCTAGAAAGTGAATGAAGCCAGATTTGAACCCAGGAAGATGAGCATTCCTGACTCCACATCTAGTACTCTATCCACTGCACCATCTAGCTTCTCTTAAATAGAGGATATTGAATGATGTTCCACATTGCACAGCATGTACAAAGTATAGTTAAGTATTTGCTTTTACATTTTTTCCTATCTCCTCCTCCACTGACAGACTGTCAGCTGTCACTTCTGTCTGCTGTCAGTCTGCCTACCTCAAGAAGTCTTCCAAATCACCATCTGGTTTATGGTTTATTGCTTGTTTTCTGCTGTGAATTGAGAAAAGATCAGATAGCCAAGCTTAATGAGATGTCAAAGTAAAGCTTCTACTTAGAACTTAAGGATATAACTTTATAAATTATAGAGATTTTGTGACACCTATTTCAAGTATTCAGAGAGTTTTTTCAGCTATACCTAAATGAACCTAACAGTAATTAGGTGATGCAGTGGATAAAGTGCTGGACTCAGTCAGGAAGACCTGAATTCGAGTCCTGACTCAGACACTTACTAGCTGTGTGATCCTAGCAAATCACTTAACCTCAATTTTTTTTAGTTTCTTCATCCATAAAACAATGATAACAGCACCTGCCTCCCAGGATTGCAAAGATCAAATGAGATAGTAGTTGTAAATTGTTTTGTATATCTTAAAGCACTACATAAATGCCAGCTAGCTAGTAGAAGTGACACAAATTTTTAGCATGAACCCCCAATATGTATATATCTACTTATCCATAAATTTATATGCATGCATTATTGTGCTAATAAGTATATAAATTATAAAACCTTCAAAGTGGATATTTTTAAAGGATAAGATAAAGATGAAATTAAAGATGATCCTAAAGGAGCCACTGGAGTTTATTGAGTTGGGAATTTATATGGTCAGACTTGCACATTAGGAAAACCACTTTGGCAGCTTTGTAGAAGATGGATTTGGGAGCCATGCATCAGAGTCCATTTAGGAGACCATTGCAATAGTCTAGGCATGAGACAAAGTGTATAAGCACTAGACAGGTAGTTACATGAGTGAATTGTACATGAGAGACATTGTAGAGAAAGAAATTAAAAGATCTGGCAAATAAGTAGATAGGTAGGTAGGTAGATAGACAGACAGACAGACAGACAGACAGACAGACAGACAGACAGACAGACAGA
>NW_027185779.1:5560596-5601113 GCF_028583685.1 Petaurus breviceps papuanus | reverse complement strand
GATAGATAGATAGATAGATAGATAGATAGATAGATAGATAGATAGATGGATGGATGGATATATGGATAGAGATAGAAATATGGATATGGACATGGATATAGATATAGATATGATATAGATAGGGTGAGCAAGAGAAAAGAGTCTAGTATAACAAACAGATTGGGAACCTGAGTATCTTGGAAAATGGTGGTGCCATCAACAGTAACAGGGAATTTTATAAGATGGGTAGCTTTGAGAGGAAAGATAATATATGAGTCTATGATCCTATGAAAGAAGAGGTTGAGTTCTTACTAGCCTCTGCTCCAAGGGCAAAGCCCAACTTCCAAAGGGCAACTGTTATAACATGATCCGGGAAACAGGAGGTAAGAGTAGAATGCTTCCAATGCTACCTGTACAAATGCTGTGGGACAGCCCACAGGAGCCACAGAAGGAAGGAGGTGAAGAGACTGAACAGAAGTGGGAGTGGGTGGAGTGGGGAGAGTGTTAGAGAAAGATGACTGTGTTTGTATCAGAGACAAGTCCCAGGATTGGCTGTCACAGTGAGGGGGGGATGGAAATTTCTTCCAACCCTCTGTTTGAAACTGAATACATTATCAGCCATTTGTGTCATATGTGTGTTTCCACTTGTCACTTCGGAATTGTGTTGAGGAATATAGAATCTGTTTGATGCCTGGCCTCCCAAAAAACACGGTGTTATTACAACACACACACATATATTGTATATTATGTGCACATATATGTGTGAATTATGGATGTGTGTGGCTATATATGTATCTTTTTCTTTTATTAAAGCTAAACATTGTCATTATTCTGGAGTCAGTACCATGATCTAAATGTAGGAGAATTACTCATTCAACAAGCATTTATTAAATGCCTACTATGTACCAGATATTGGCTCTATCCCCCAGCCTGGTTCTAGAGACACAAGAGAAAAAGAATGCTCTACTTCACAGATGGAGTTTTGACTTATTATTAGATCAATCAATCAACAAGGATTTATTGCATGACTATTATGGGCCAGGTACTGGGGATACAAATACTAAAATGGAACCATGCTATTCGGTAGGCAAGTCATCCCAGAGGAGGCAGCAGAGAACCCTGAGGAAGAGGCAGACAGGAAGTAACCATACCAGGAAAGCCAAATGCCTGCCACTCTCTCAACCACCACCTCCCCTCAGATCCTAGTGAATAAAGCCCAGAACCCTGAGCCCAAGAACCTTAAGAAAACCAATACCATGAGCCCTACTTCCAGCCTAGGCTCCTCAGTCATCTTTGAGGGGAGCAATCACTATGAAAAAGGGTCTACTTTCCTTTTCTGCCATCAACACTAACTGCTGATCAACTGCCGCTGTTGGAGGCAAGGAAGCCCAAGAGACCTGATGTGTCAGCAGCCCTAGATTAGCCCTACAACCATTATCCTGAGAAGTAGTTCAAGTAGACATGGGCCCTGGCAAATTCTACACTCTCAGCCTTCTCAGTAGCCCCCCAAAAGAAAGATCATACCACCAAAGTCTTTGACATTCTCAATTGGTTCAACATCAGGAACAGATACAATCATCAGTAAAAATTATTGATTACTACATTAGAAAAGATGCATTACCTTCTGCTTTGGTTGCTGCACCTTAAGGACCATAGGACCTTTCCATCTGACTTAGACCTGAATCCTCCCACATGCCTTTCCCATTAGAATGTGAACTGCTTGAGAGTAGACATGGTCTTGTTCTTTTAAGTGCTTTGCACATACAAACGCTTTTCATCCATTTATTCCTTCTTTCATTCATACTCTCAAGGAGTTTATATTCTAGAAATGGCCCTGGATACAATCGGACACTTTGGACTTTTTAAGGGAAGGTCTTTCCTAGGTCTCAGTTTGTCTGAGGTAATGCCCATTTGGTGATTAAAGGCTACGTGGTGGTGGTGGAGGTCCTTCATTCTCAAAGAGGACCAATGACATCAGGAGAGTGATGTCTTGACTTACAAGCGAATTATATTTAAGTGAGGCAGAAGTTGTTCAAAATCATCAGCCTCACTTGCTCCTCCAGAATCATCAGGAGTCCAATGGCAAGACACAGGTCAGGATAACTGGCAATGGCCAGAAGAGTGATATCTTTACTTGCAAGGGATTTGGATTTATATTCTAACATGAAAGGAAGGATCTTGCATTCCTCTCTACAAGAATTCCTTCCAGTTTTATATCTATTCTTCAACAAATTGGTGAATGCAACATGTCCATTCAATAACAAACTTGTTTTTTGGAAAGGTATATCAGCATAATTTTTCTTTTCATCATTATTTCTAATTCCTTTTCCTTAGGCACTTTTCTTCAAGAGCTGCTCATTCTATAATTCTGGATTGCCCACTTTCCAATCCCTACTCCCTGGGATAGCCCTGGTGAGTAAATAGATTCTTAATATTCATATAAATGATCACAGATGATACTGCTTCTTTCTTTAAGCCCTTTTTTGGCCCCAGTGTTGCTTTTATCCATCTACTTTCATGCTCATACACAAACCGCACCCCTCCCAAGTTCCTTAACCTATCGTGAACCTAGAAAGTCATTGGTAAGCAAGCCCTTAGCCCACCTTACAAACTGAACATAAGCCACAGCTTGCTGTAAGCCCAGAGAGGGTTTAAGGAGGCAGATGCCCATTCTGCTGATCCCCGGGAGTGAGGAGATGTGGCGAGACATACAAGAGCTCCTCCATCTGCACAAGCCGTCTTCATTTCCATTATAAGCCACAAATGGCAAAATCAATGGGGAGAAATAGGGCTAAAATAGAAAGAGAAATAAAACTGTGACAAATCTCAAGGCCATCTTGGTAGGCCTAACAAGATAACCCTTGGAGAATAGGAGCTCTGAATAAGGTTCTGCTAGTCTCAAAAAAAAAAAAAAAAAGACAGCCTCAAGCAGCCTCTTTCTGCATGGACTGGGATGGCTCTGGGGATTTTCAAAGTCTTTCCAGGGAATTAAGAATTTACTACACACCAGACTTCTTGAAGCTCAATAGTATTTAAATTCCTTGTCACAATACAGGTGAAGTGAAAAACCAGAGTTAAAGACAACTTCCTTCATTCTGTTCTACCTAACACAGCTATCTCCTGCCCCAGCACCTTCAGCAGAGTTTGGATCAGAGGCTTAAAGGAAGTTGCTGGTCTTCCAGGTTGAGCACATATCTCAGTCCTACTCCTTCTTGACCTCTCTGCAGCCTTTGACACTGCCAATCAGTCTCTTCTTAATATTCTCATCTCTCCAGGTTTTTAAGACACTGCTTTCTCTCCTCCTACCTGCCCGACCAATATTTCTCTGTTTCCTTTGCCGGATGTTCATCCATGTTGCAAGGTGCTTCAGGGGGACTGACACCTGTGGTGCAAGGACTTGCTGAGACCTTTTGAGGACTGCTCATCCACCTTTGGTGTCCTCTTTTCAGCCAACTCTCACCTGTGGCTCCACAAAGTTGTAGCATGTACCGTGGCCACACCCTGTTAGTGAGTTAGGAGGTGTCTACCCCAAACTTCCCCCAGCAAAATGGACAGTTGGGAGAACAATTTGTCCCAGTGGCCATGAAGGCAGCTGAAGCAGGTACTGTGGAGCACTTAGAGCTTGGATACATATCAAAGATGCCAAGGTCATCCAATGAATCCTGGTTCATTGCCAGTCATCATGACTTTTGTCCTGCCACTGGACTTCAATGATGCAATAACTGTGCTAAACACTTTACAATTATTATCTCATTTTATCTGAACAACAACCCTGGAAAGTAAATAAACTGGAGGAAAGAGAGGTAAAATGATTTGCCCGGGGTTATATAATTAGTAAATGTCTGAGGCTGAATTAGAGCTCTGGTCTTGCTGACTCCAGGTCCAGCACTCTGTGCACTGAGGCACCAGCTAGTTGCCCTCAGCAAGTCCCTTCACATCTCTGGACCTCAGATCCTAACATTCAATAGATCTATGGCTCTAAAAGCTGTATGCTCAGTGAAGGATATTCTGGCAACTTGAATTCTTCATTTTACCACCATTTTAACCCTTCTTTGATCTCCCTCTTTTGCCTAATATAGCTTTAAATCACTTTCTGCTGTCCTTAGCTTTCCTCATCAAACTCCATTCATTCTTTTGTGGACCCCTGACCCTGTGCTCAAAGGATCATGCAATGCCTATTTGTCCTCTGTTAAGCTCCCCTTGCTTCCGGCTCCTGTACTGATCTTTTTAAAAATCTAAGTTGTTAATAAGGTTCCTGTGCAGTCTCATTGATCTCTTTAGGTTTCCCTTTAGTCATTTTGCTTCAGTGTTCCTCCTTCATCTCCAGTCCTTCTCCCCCTTCAATTGGAATCTGATTCATTTTTCCACTACCACCTTTTCTCCTTCTCTCCCTGCAACATCTCAAATATTCCTAAATTTCCCTTCCACAATTTTCTTTCTAGCCTTCTTTACAATTCTAAAATAGCCCAGAACTCTTCAAAATCCTTTATCTTTCCTTTTCTCCTTTCTCTTTCTCGGTTTCAATTCTTTTTTCTCCCTCTTCTTCCACATAGACTGAAGCTCAAAGTAAGTATTTTCTAATAACATTGAATTATGGTTTTACTCTAGCTCTAGGAAGTTAAGGAAGCCATCCTAACCTAATATATCAAAAATATGAATATTACTGATCCAACAAAGGAAAATAATTCAGTACCTGGTTCTCCCTCTTCCTCTTCATCCCAACCCCTTCTCCTCATGCTGTCCTCAAGACCTGTGGCTCCACAAAGCTGTAGCATGCACAGTGGCTATACCCTGTTAGTGAGTTATGAGGTGTCTACCCCAAAAAATAGAATAATTAATGGGCATCCTAAATGTAGGAGACATTACATGGGTGAAGAGAGGAATGATTCTGTCTTCCACTTCCATGATCCATACTTCTGCAATATCTCTTCCAACAACAAACTCTATATCCTTCCATCTCTCCTTCTGCCCCATTCCTTGCAAAACCTACTCCATTCTCATCATTGTGACCTTCAGTCCTTCTACTTCTTTTTGTTCTCCAAATTCCTCACACCTATTCTGGTCTTCCTTCCCTTCACAACTGAACCTGTAATCAAGCTGATAGTTCAACTTTACAGTATCAGTCTTACCCTTTAATCCCTTACTCCTTGTCCCAAGGAAACCATCCTTTGCCAAATTCTAACTACAGGTAACTTCCTGTAATATCCTTCTTCACTCTTATTCACTTGTTACTGAACACTACCGGAGAAAGTCATACAACTGTGTCAATAGATTCACTACAAACTTATATTATCTATTCTCAACTGGACACTGATCTTTTAATCTTTTCTACTCTCTACTACACTCTACAAAGTAGACATTCACAATTCTTAGACCTCCTACATTATCTCTTTCCACATTCCTCTCAGTAGAAGACTTTGCTATCTCTTGAGAAAAGATACCATCTATTGACAAGTTCCACTTCTCTATTTCATACCTCAAAATCCATCTTTATCTTTGTCTATTCTCTCCCTTGCTCCAATCTCTGATAAAGAGGTCCTCTTTGCCAAGACTAATTTACAGTTTCATGTGCGATCATCTTTTTTTTTATTCTACAATGTTATAAAAATGCTTGTTTTATTTCAGAAATTGAAAATAAAATAATTTTTTTAAGACTAAGGTTGTCTTTGAACTCTTGATCCCATCCTCTCTCAATCCTTCCAGGAGATTTCTACCCCAGTCATTCTCTCTCTTCTCATATTTAATCTCTTCTTAGTCATTGACTCCTTTATCACTGTGTGCAAATATGACTAGGTCTTTCTTCCTTAAAAAAACCTTCACAAATCATCTATGTTCATTGTCTACATTTCTTCCCTTCCTATTGACTTCTTAATTCCTTGCAATCTTTCTTCCAACTCCATCACTCAACTAAAACTGGTCCACCCAAGGTTGTTGCCAAGTCCATTGGACTTTTCTCAGTACTCATCCTTCTTGACCTCTCTGAAAGTTCTGAAACCATCAACCACCCTCTCCTCCTAGACAATCTATCCTCCTTTGACATTTATGACACTCTGGGTTCTCTTCCTGTCTTATTCCTTATCAGTCTCGTTTGATATTCCACCATCCTTCTCTTACCTACTAAGTATAGGAATTCCCCAAGGTTCTGTCCTGGTCTTTCTATTTTCTCTCTATAATCTTGATGAACTCATTACCTGTCATGGATTTAACTATCACTACAATGTGAATGAATTCTAAATCTGTATTCTTAGTCCTAATATATCCACCTGAATGACTTGTTGGCATCTCAAACACGTTTAATATAGAGTTCATTATATCCCCCCCAACACATATACAACATATAATTAATTATATCCCCTCCCCAAAAAAAGCGCTACTCCAAACCTTCCCTTTCCTATTGATGGCAACATAGTCTGTCCAATCATTCAGGTTCACAACCTTATAGACATTCTTTAGTTTGCCCAGGAGCTGTTTCATTTTCAATCTTGCATTACCAGAATGTAGCATAGTACCTTGTGAACAGGAAGTAATGAAAAATGTATGCTGAATCACATAGAATCTTATAGCAGAATACGTTAATACACATAGAGTTAAAAGGGAATTGAATTGATTTGAATCGAATTGATTCTGACTTTTTTTTTTTGAAAATGCATTGGAATGGTAATCAGGAGAACTGGATGCTAGACCTGGTTCTGCCACAGTTGTGTGGGTTTCAGCAAGTCACTTGACCTCTTGGGGTCTCAGTTTGCTAATCTACAAAATGAGAGAATATAAAAGGATGATCTCTAAAGTCCCTTCCATCCACAAAATTCCATGGTACATTGGTTCTGCTTATTTTCCCTAAGTGTCACAGAAACAAGAAACTAAGTTGAATTCAAGAGGCACAGTGGTTTAAAAAAGAAACTGTTCCCTCAAACATGTGTATTCAAATCAAGTGTGGTGAAAATCAAACTTAATTTATTGTGAAATTTGCTTCTTCAATAAAAAAGCTGAACATGAGATTTCTTTCATTTTAGTTAAATTTTTCCACAAATGGACACTGATTAAAAGGACTTATTAGTATGTGATGTGAGAATGATTCAACCCAATTCTCATTCCTCTCTTCACCCATGTATGTCTCCTACATTTAGGATGCCCGTTAACTTTAAAATCAGGATAGAGAAATGCAAAAGGGAAGAAACAGTTGGGTAGAATCTCTATTTGTTAATGTCTATCCCTCATGCTTGTACCCAAACTTTGCCAGTTTTGATCCAAGACAAAGTATACTAAAATCTGACTTTTTAACTAATCACATTTAAATTTCTCGTCTATTTTCTTCATTGTTTTCTTCATCATCTGCTCCTTTACTTCATCTTTTGCTTAGATTTTATTATTAATAATGTTCCTTGCATTTATTTTTCCTTGTATTCGTTCTTCCTTTCTAAATTTATATTTAGTGCTTTTGAATATAAGCAACTGGTAGGATAGCTCCTATTGTCACCTATACTACAAATATGTCTTCCAACAAACAATGCCAACCATCCAAAGAAAGTTAGCATTTCCTGCTATGTGTCATTTGCTTCATGATCCTACTCATAAAAAATTTCAATCCTCAAGTCACAAATTCTTTCAAAAAGCCACAGGAAAAGGAAAAGAAAGATACCATCATCTTTCCTTTTACTTCTTTCCACCCATTCTGAACTAAGACAGAATGGTTATCTATCTCTTGTTTACTTTTTTAAGCATATAAAAATTATTACTAGTACCATCACTTCTCTGTTTTAACTTTTCTCCAGGCTAAAAATATGTATCCCAGTACCTTCTCCAGGAAAAATCATAATTAGGTTTAGATTTTTCAAATATAAAAAATCAGTAAATCATTTTAAAATACCTTTTTAAAAAAACTTTATACAAGTGCTTTTGTTGACAGGTTTGTCTCAGAATTCAATTCAACTCAATGAGGCACAAGACAATATTAAATCATTGCTGCCCTTGTGTGCTTTTAACACTATGAATTGCAGAACAGGTGCTAACCTGCCTCAGTAAAGAAAACTTTATTTTTTTAATTATTTTTATTTTTTCCAGTAACTAGCATTATTTCCTCTCTCTTTCCCACTTCCCCTTCCATCAAAAAGACAAAAAAAAACAGAGAGGGAGTCTCCAAATCAAGGGTTCCTCACATCAATGAAATCACAACTTCAGTTCATAAAAGAAATCAATTAAACTCCCAGTTTCTTGAGAATCTTGAATTCTCAAGAGAATTCAGAGAATCTTGAACTTTACTGGACCTTAAAGACCAAATCCAACCCTTTTATTTTACAGATGAGGAAAATGAGGCCCCAGATAAGGTAAAAGGACTTGCTCAAAGTAACAAGAATAGTAAAAAGCAAAGCTGAAAAAAAAAATTGAATCCAGGCATTCATCTACAGATTCAGTGTTCTTTCCATGGACTCACTCATGAAAGAGCAAGCAGACCAGGCTTTGCCATAGGGCTCAGTTTCTGGCTGAGTATATGGTGGAGGTGGAAGGATCTGAGTAACAGCCTATACTGACCAGTATGGAATACCTAGGGAGAGATGAGCAACTAAGTGGTGCCATGGATAGAGTGTTGGACCTGGAGTTAAGATTCATCTTCCTGAGTTCAAATCTAGCTTCAGGTACTAACTAGTTGTGTAACCCTGGGCAAATCATTTAACCCTGTTTACCTCAGCTTCTTCATTCATAAAAATGATCCAGAGAAGGAAATGGCAAACCATTGTAGTATCTTTGCCAAGAAAATTCGAAAAAAGGGTCAGGAAAAGTCAGACACGACTGAAAATGACTGAACAACAGCAAAAGGGAGGAAAAAGAAGGGGTGTGGAGGGAGTGGGGAAATATGCAGCTGCTCTAATCTGACCCAGTGTACTCCCCAAGCTGATCAGTATCCTTGTTCTCTACTCATCAGAGTGTTTGCAGCTGCAAGTCAACCTACAAGCAGTGTGGACTTATCTGGCTTTCTTCCTTAAATACTGTGTTGACTAATCAGTGAGATTTGGGGAGGCAGCTGTAACATGGTGCCAAGAGCCCTTGCTTAAGAATTAGAAAACCTGCATCCAAACACCAGCCCTGCCCAATGTCTATCTTAGCTTAAGCCAGTCACTTAACTTCTATTTCCTGATAATTTGCAAATACATATTTTGAAGAATTTATTTGGCTCATCAAATGGGATAACATATGTGTTTTACAAGGAGAACTAAGTTATTAAAGGCCCTAACCTTTCTTCATATGTTAGACAGAAAGGAAGTTAAATCAAGATTAGGATTAAAAAATGGAGTTTTTCAGTTTTGCTCCTACAATGGGGGATTTAATTTGCATTGTGCTAATTATGAGTAACTTTGAATATGATTCCATATGACTTTTGATTTTTTTTCCTTTAAAACTTCTTGTTCATATCCTTTGTATGGTATAATTTGAAGAGGAGAAAAGCACTAATTGTGAGAGGAATTAGAAAAGACCTCTTTTAGGAAGTTAACAAGCTATGCTTCTACAAAGTCTTGTATGTGGGAGATTGAATATAATTGTTTTATATGCAGGGAGCAGCTAGTAGGCCAGTTTGATTAGGATGGAAAGTGTATAGGGGGAATAATACGAAATAAGATTGGAATGGTAGGTGAAAACGAGACTATATTTTCTGGACATGACCAATATGGAATTTGGTTTGTTTGATTATGTATATTTATTACAAAGGTTTTGTTCCTTGCTGTTTGTGATTGTTGTTGCTGTTGTTTTTCCAATGGAAATGGGGTTAGGTGGGAGAGAAACTACTTTTTTTGTTATAGAAAAATTTTATTTTAAAAATTAAAAGTTCAAATATAACGAATAAATTATGCTACAAAGTTTTGGGTGTAGTCATTTATCTGTGAGCATGTTGTAGCCCATTATTATAATGTAAGTTCTGTGAAAGCAAGGGACTATGTCCCCTTAATGCCACTATGTATCCTCAATTCTACACAGTAAGTGCTTAATATGAATTCTTTCTTTTATTTTAATTTAAAGCAGTTGTGGTTAAGTAACTTGCTCAAGGTTACACGGCCAGTTTTTTTTTTTGTGGGTGTTAAGTATCTGAGACCTCCGGGGCCAGCGCTCTTACTCAATGCACCAACTAGCTGCCCCTTAATATGAATTCTTAAACCTAATGATGAGTTTCTCTAAACTTAGTTAGGTTAGTCCTTTGACAACAGACAGAAAATCCATCACTAGGCCCCTAATGAACTTTTCCAACTTAGTAGAACCAATCAAAGCTTTTACCTTCACTGTTACAACCTTTTAGAACCCAGATGTAACCCAAGATGAGGCAATAGAGAAAGATTCTAGCTGAAGAAATATATAACAGATCACAGAACCAATCATTCCCTTTGACCCAACAATTCCATTGCTGCATTTTTTTTCTTAGAAACATCATGAAATGAAAAAAAAAGATACACCTGTACAAAAATATTCAAAGCTGCATATCTGTAATAGCAAAAATAATAGAAACATCCTATGTATCCAGCAATTAAAAAGTGGTTGAATAAATGATTAACATAATAGAATTCTATGATCCCACAAAAAAATAAGGATAAGGCTACAAGACAATACAGAAAAACACGTCTACAAAATAAGGGTAGCAGAACCAGAATGACATACACATACATGACCAATATATAAACAAATGAAAATAAAGCCAAAGGTAACAGAGCTCCAGATGAATTTGGAAGGAGATACAGCAAATGCATTTTTGTTGTAACTTATTGTTAATTGGCTTGAGTATACTTTGTTTAAAATGCATAGTACAATATGCTTATGACTTTGGGGCTATAGTTATTCCTTATTTGTTTATTTGCTCATTTTCTTTCATTGACTGTTATTATGTTTATAATAAAAATTTTGCAATTAGCCCCGGAGCAATTTATCCAGTACCACCATCTGTTTGCTGAGTAATCGGAATAGCTTCAGGCCACACTAACCCTCCTTGGCCAAAAGGTATGCCCACTACTCTAGTGTTGGCTTTTGGCATAAAAGTACCATCCCCTATTTTTCTCACCCAGATTCATAAATTTTCTGATGTCCTAGTGTCTACCAGAAACTTGCTCTTTCCATCTTGACCTTCCCCAGGATCCAAAAGTATTTCCATTGTGAGGGTAGCATAGCAAGTGAATTACTCAGTCTCCCCAAGAAAATATCTCCACCTCATCCCAAGCTCCATTCTTGTTCCCCATTCTTGTTTCTCATGCCCCCACCTTCTAAAACAAAGTTAGTGCTTTCTCCTATTGCCCGCATGTTTAAGGCTTCCTGCATTCCTCCTCCAGGATTCAAATTTACAACTAAAGCACACAATCAGGATGATCAGCTCTGCTAATTCATATTCCAAATGCCCTTGATCCTTGAGATTCCTGCACAAACCTCTCTAGAAAGTCTCAGTCAGCATCGGCTCCTCCAAACCTAAAATAGCTAAAATACCCAAAATTAATTTCCGTCTTAAGTTAATGTCCTGGTCCTCACTTTTGTCTCAGAATTGGAGTCTCAAAAGTCCCTCTTGCTCTACATGCAACCAAAGATAATTAAGAATTCTTGGATAGTTTCCTGTCTTTATTCACAATAGACTGCTTTCATTAATGATACCATCCAATTCAAGATGATTCTCCCCTAGTTTCTTCATGACAAATGCTACCAGCATATGATCAGTTGCTAAAGTACAAGGAAGCATCTTAGAGACCAACTCATACTGGCCCAGGAAAAAAAAACAATGTCTCTGCCTACCTTTACTGAAAAACAGACTGGGATCCCATGGCAGAATTCAGAAGACAGGGAACTGGTCCTGTGAAGAGGGCAACAGTTGGATGGGAAAGAGGAAGCTGATCCTTCTGCCACCACATGGATGTTGCCTAAGGTTCTTGTATTTGCTCCCCCAAACTGTCCACCATCTTCATTACCTCTTGAAGGCAAAAATGATTCCATCAGTGCTAGCTCTTGCTCTCCATTGGAAAATGATTAAGCACATTGTGGGATTTGAATGTATTGGGATATAATTGTACCATAAGAGATGATAAATATGAAGAAATCAGGGAAACTTGGAAAGACATCCATAAAACAATGAAGAGAGAAGATCTTGAACAACGTACAGAATAACACCAACAAGGTAAAGAAAAACCATATTTGAAAGGGTTCAGAACCCTAAAATCAGAGTATAAAATCATAACTTTAGGAATCTGATGGAAGGGTATGTTCCTCCTCCCAACCTTTGCAGAAAGAAAATGACACACAGGTGTGGAGGGAGGCATACACCTTTAGTTACAGACAATGTGTTGTGTTGTGTTGTTTTTGCTTGGCTGTTCTATTTGCTACAAGGAAAGGGGCAGTTGGGTTGGCAAAAGGTCATTTGGAGATGACAGTCATGTAAAAGGAACATCAAACATTTAAAAAGAAAGAGGTACATTTGCCGACCTCTCCATCCCCATAATTTATACTTAAAGTAAAATAATTTCTCCTTATTAATCAGAATTGGGTCAGAATAGCAGTTCCCTTTGCAATATACTCCATATCTTGAAGAATTAAGTTATTACTGAAGTAAATCAAGATTTTACCTGATACTTTGCTTTTGGATAAGAGAAATCCATAAAGATTCATAATCTATACTAATATTTCCTATGTTCTTTCTGACAGGATCATTTATCCCCACATGAATAGCCAGATGTGTCCAATGGTATTATGGTTTGAAAAGTGTCCAGTCTATTCATCAAAATATGAATAATCTCTCTGGAAAAATAAAATGACTGATGAAGAATGTTGCCCACTTTGTCTCCTCCACTAGACTGTGAGCTCCTTGAGAGCATGGACTGTCTTTTACCTTTCTCTGTATCCCCAAGAATAAGCACAGTGCTTGGCACATAGTAAGTGCTAATAAATGCTTGTTGACTAATTAACAGAGTGATGATGGATAATATGCAGAATAAGAAATGTTGTTTTGGACATAGCCAACGTGTCAATTTGTTTTGCTCAACTATATGTATAAGATATAGGCATTCTATATTTCTTTCATTCTTTCTCTCTCTTCCTTTTTCTTTTTCTTCCTTTTCCTCTCTTTTTTCTCTCTTCTTTCCTTCCTTTAATTTCCTTCTTTCTTTCTTTTCTTCCTTTCTGTTTTTCTTTCCTTCCTTCTTTTCAGTGGGGAGAGGAAGGTAAAAAGGGAGAAAAAAGTTTGATAATTTTTTTAAAAAAAGAACACATGGAAAGCCAATAAGAATAATCAATAAATATGACAGCTTTGAAACTAACATATTGAATTTTTTATTTACTTAAAAGAAAATATATACTGCCTATAATGGAGCTATACAATTTCATGTACAAACATCTTCTTCTGTTATACTTTGTTTATGGATATACCCATTTTACTTGATGTTTGCTAAGAATTTTTTTTAAAGAAAAATAGTCACAATCACCCCCTACTTATCCTGCTTTCCTATTACCAGTACCATATGGCCTCTCTCCTAATGATATCTGTGGATTCTCATCAGTTTTCTTTGGATTACAAGGTTTCCTTCTCAGAGAATCCAACTAGAGGTGAAGGGGCTCCTATCTATTGATCAAATCTAATGTTCAGTTCAGTTTTCTTCTCTTCCTCCTCTGTATCACATCCTTCCACCCTCCAATCTCCTGTCGTAGGTTAGGAATCCACTCTAGTGCTTCTTATTCTTATCCTTCTTTGTTTTCCTTTTCTTATACATCTTCTATTTATTCTGTGAATACTCCATTTTCCCTGACAACCTTCAGGGTTATTTCTTCAGTTCTTCCACTTTCTTTTCTAGTAGGAAAATGAATTTGCCATTTATACACACATAGCTATCCTTTCATACCTGAAGAAATATCAGCCTTCTCTACAAGTTACTATAAAAATCCCTTTTCCTGGCACTGGGAAGCTAAAATTCTTGGTTTTTTATCATTCTTGTTGCTAGTTCTTCTGGTTAAATCATTTGACTGTATCAGTGTGTGCCATACCTATCAATTGTGCCTGAAATTCAGTCATGAGGGGTTCCTGAGCAAGCCTTTGTCTATATGAAATGCACTGATTTCAACAGAGACATTCAGAATAATTAATTACCCATCATTACTCTATATTGCCTCTTTGTCAGTTTTGTGATCTAGAGCTAGCTAGGTGGCTCAATGAATAGAGTTCTGGGCTTGGAATCAGGAAGACCCGAGTTAAAATCTAGCCTCAGACACATAGTAGCTATATTACCCATGGTAAATCACTTAATCTTTGTCTGTCTCAGTTTCCTCAACTGAAAAAATGGGATTAATAATAGCACCTACCTCCCAGGATTGTTCTGAAAATAAAATGAGGTAATATTTTTAAAGAGCTTAGCATGGTGTCTGATACATAGTAAGGTGCTATATACATGTTTATTCCCTTCCCACTCCCCCATATCATCTGTCTTCTTTATTTGGATAGAAGGTCTATGGTATATAGTAATCACACAATGATTTCACCTCTATTTTTTCTCCTTTTGCCCTAATCCAAATGCCTTACTTTCAGGGTTATGGATTTCCATATGGATATCACTACTACGTACTTGGTGTAAGAGATATCCTATAGCTTTTTCAATATGATCTGTTTCTTTTGAACAAAATAGACTTCCTATCCCTCTCTAAAGTTGTATTCCAATGCTACATGACTATAAAGTGGTCTTGAGTTTCTAAAAGCAATCCCAGGAGATGTAAAGCTCTGACAAATACTATTAAATGGAAAGCTATAAGCATGGACTCAATAAAGCAAAGATAAATCTGACTAAATTCTAGTAAAACCATTCTTAGAGGGTTGGCCACCAGATGAGTTGGGTTTATATGTATATATATATATATATCTCAACTAATCAGCTAATGAAATTATCCACTCATGCAGTCTCTATTGGTAGAAGTATCCACACCAATGAAATCACCCATCTTTTTTTTTTTTTGCCTTTTGGAGGGCAGGGCAATTGGGGTTAAGTGACTTACCCAAGGTCACACAGCTACTAAGTGTTAAGTGTCGGAGGCCACATTTGAACTCAGGTCCTCCTGACTCCAGGGCCAGTGCTCTATTCACTGTGCCACCCTGCTGCCCCTTCTCCAATCTTTTAAAGTATTAATGCTTAGCTAACCAAGTGTTGTGGCTAGTTATTATCTTGATCCTATTTAATAGGAAAGACACAGAACTAGGTCAAATACTTATCTTGGTAGTTATATCCTATACCACTATCTACTGCACCATCACTGAGTGGAGGTGCTAAGAAAATGTCAAGCTCTCTTTGATTTTCAGAGAATAGATGATCTTGTCTCTTCCAACTGTACTTCTATCGGAATGGTGGTCTCAACTTGCTAGTCTAAGGGAAGTGAGCAGCATGGATTTACACAGTCAGAATTAACTCTTAAACTCCAGCCCACTGGCAAAACCATGCTCCTTTCCTGAACTTGTATTTTGATGAGCCCTAGTCACCTGAATTTGGCATAACAGGGTCAGCTCCCCACAGGAACAGACAGATATACTTATGCACTGTATACAATGCTTTGTTCTTTGCATAGAAACAATAGCACAATACATAATAAAACCTCAACCACATAGCTATATGCCTTCAGCTTCTACTAGACCCAAGCAGTCTCCAGTCAGTACATAGGTTTTCTCAAATCCAGGAAGTCCAGGGAAGACAGCGTGTGATTTGTCTAGTTCCCTATGGCCATGCTTTTTGTGAATTAGGTAGCACAGTGAATAGAATACTGAACCAGGAGTCAGGAAGACCTCAGTTCAAACCTGGCCTCTTATTAGTGACCCTAGGCAACTCATTTAATCTTCCTTTTACTGTAGAGGGCGATATTGTCCTTTCCCTCCCTCAGGCTCACAACCTAGAGGTCATCCGGGATTCCTCACTATCTCTTTTCCCCCCTATCTAAGCTATTGCCAAGGCCTGTGGTTTTCACCTTTGAAAAATGTCTCCTGTATATTCCCTTCTCTTCTCTGACACTGCTAAAAGTCTAGGGCAGGCCCTCATCACCTCACATCTAGACAGACTCTCCCCAGTCCAGTCCAACCTCCATTCAGCCAGTAGAGTTATTTTCATAAAGCAAAGGTCCAATTAAGTCACACACACACTCCACTCAATAAATTCCAGTGGCTTCCTACTGTCTCCAAGCACAAATACAAAATGCTCTGTCATTCAAAGCTCTTCCTGACCTAGCTCCCTCCTACCTTTCCAATCTTCTTCCACCTTCCTCCCTGCCTCATATTCTTGGATCTTGTGAACTGGCTTTCTGGCTGTTCCACAAACAAGACACTCCCTCTCTCAGCTCCCAGCATTTTCTCTGGCTAGCCTCCACACCTGGAATGTTCTCCATCCTCTGCTGTGACTACTCTGGTTTCCTTTAAGCCCCAACCCCGGGAATTATCTTCTATTTGTCCTGTATATATAACTTGCTTTGCATATATTTGTTTACATGTTGTCTCTCCTCCACTCAAATGTAACTTCCTTGAAGGCAGGGACTGTTTCTTGCCTCTTTTTCTATCCCCAATGCTTTGAACAGTGGCTGGCACGTAGTAAGCACTTAATAAATATTTATTGATTATTGATTACTATTGATTAATTAATCTCTGCTTCAATTTGTTCAACTGTAAAATGGGGATTATAATAACACCCACTTCACAATGTTGTTGTTAGGATCAAATGAGAAAATATCTGTAAAGCCCTTAGTCAATAAACATTTATTAAGCCCTCATTATGTGTCTGGGCATTATGCAAAGCACTGGGGATACAAAAAGGGTGAAAAAAAGTCCCTACTTGCAAGAAGCTTACAATCTAATTAAGGAGACAACAAGCAAACAAATTTGTACAAACAAGCTATATACAGATGATGAAGTAAATAAGAGAGGGAAGGCACTAGAACGAAGAAAGTTTATGGAAGTCTTCCTGTAGAAGATGGAATTTTAGTTGGGACTGAAAGGAAGTCAGTAGATGGAGCAGAGGAGGGAGAGCATTCCAAATATAGGAGATAGCTAAATAAAATGTCTAGAGCCAAGAGATGGGAGTATCTTTTTCATGGAAAAGCAAGAGGCCAGTGTCATTGGATTAAAGTGCACATAATGGGGAATGAGGTATAAAAAGACTGGAAAGGTAAGAAGGGAGTATGTTATGAAGGAATTTGCACATCAAATCAAGGATTTTGTATTTGATCCTGAAGATGATAGAGAGCCACTGGAGTTATTGAGTAATGGAATGGCATGGAATGGAATGGAACCTGTGCTTTAGAAAAATCACTTTGGAGGCTGAATGGAGGATGGATTATAGTAGGGAGAGACTTGAGGCAATCAGATCCACCAGCAGGAGACTGGCACAGAGTAGCAAATTAATAAATGATTGTTCCCTCCTCCTTTGTGGATGTATAAGTGATTACAGGAGATGCTACCGTGTTTCCCCGATAATAAGACACTGTCTTATTATTTTTTTTTTTAAAGAAAAACACCAGAGGGCTTATTTTCAGGGGAGGGCTTATGTTGTCCTGCCTCAGCTCTCCTCCGCGGCACTGCTCTCAATGGCACCAGCAAGCAAATCACTGGGGAAGAACAGGATGACGGCGCTCACTGCTGCAGCTCTGATTGGATGCAGCTCAGAGCGCGGCGTGCGTTTCAGGGGGGGGGGCGGTGCATACAGAGGGTACCGTAATGTAGCGTGTAGCACAGGGGATCACCTTCACTACAGTAGCAATCTCAATAGGGCTTATTTTCAGGGGAGGGCTTATTTTAGAGGAATCTTACACAGTAAGGGGAGGGCTTATTTTCGGGATAGGTCTTATTATCGGGGAAACAGGGTAGATAATATCCAAATGGGGAAGCTATTGCTACCATTCCATCCTGTCATCTCTTCCTGGAGTACATTAATTGAAGTTGCCAGTGGCCAAGAGGTGTGCTGTATTTCCTTTGTCTTTTTAAATCCTTAACTTCACCCTTGGCATCACCCTGTTGCCCAATGCTTCTCATCACTTCTTACACATTCCTTTCTTGTGCCCTGCCATGTAGCCAAAACCCTGCATCCCCACACAGAAGAAAAGGTGCTACAGAATGAGAGGGGTGCTATATCATCATACATGCCTCCATAAACAAAGATCATATATGCTGAGAATATGGTTACAAATGATCTAGTCAACATTTAATTCAATTCAATAAAATTCTGTTAAGCACCTTCTAAAGGATTAAACAAAATATTTGTTAAGCCCTTAGCATGTTTCCCAGCACACAGTAGTCACTTAATAAATGCTTCTTCCCTTTACTATATGCAAGGCACAAGGAACTGTTTATCTGTAATTCATGTCACTAGTAGAAGATGATGGGAAAGAACTGCATAGCCCTCAAGAAGTAGATACAGAAGGGAATAAATAAGTATAACAAGAATGAAAACATCTTCCAGACAACCATGAAAAATGAATGCCATGTTTGCTAGGCACTCTGACCTGATTCCCTCTATGCATCTTACAAGACTTAGAGGAGTAATTTAACCAGTAAGAAGAGTTATCTGAATTTGCCACAGAAATGATTAGTGGTTCTGAAAGATGCTTTAGGCAGGTGCACCTTCATCCAGAGAAGACTTAGCTGGGGCATAGTTGCTAGACTGTTGGCACCTGGTGGTTTTTATAACATATGCTCAAATAAGAGTAATGGCAAAAGAGAGAATCAGGTTTAGAGCAGATATATGCATTACACTCTGGGTATGTGTAAACCCAATATTATCCAGCTGCAGTTTACAAATTAAAGCATTATAAAGACCCGCTGGAAATGTGCCACATTTCTGGCAGAAATTCAAGAATCTCTGAACTTATATCCCCCTGGAGAGACCTGTTCAGGAAGCAAAAGAAAGAGGGGAAAAGTGAGATTTAGGATATCAAATGCCTTGCTACCTGATGTGCTACTGCTTAAAAGGATATAATTTTAAAATGAAAATCAAAGGGCTTTTCCCTGCAGTGTGACAGGCTTCAGGGAAACCCTCAAAAATAAGAAACTTGCAGGAAAAAATCCTCATATGAAGATTTAAAGAGTAACAGCAGAAAAAAGAGAGAAAACTGAATAAAGAACAAAAGAGTATGTGAAAATAGAAAAGATAAGACAGCAGCATCAGAAGGAAGAGACAGCTGAGAAGAATAAAACAAAGCAATTTCTACAATTTAGTAGAAATGAAGCAAGAAGGCAAATGAATGGAGTCAAAAGTATTGTAATATTTGGACTGATCCCTGACTCCAATTATATAAGCATTTAAAGCCCTTCACAATCTGGTTCTAGTCCAGTGGTGTCAAACTCAAATAAAAAGAGGGGCCAGTAATCCATAGAAAAGGACCCGTGTGGACTGCATGATGACTTTGTTGTCATTCAGTTGTTTCAGTCATGTCTGACTCTGTGACCCCGTTGGGGGTTTTCTTGGCAAAGATACTGGAGTATTCTGGCATTTCCTTCTTCAGTTCATTTTGCATATGAAGAAACTGAGGCAAATAGGGATAAGTGATTTGTCCAGGGTCACACAGATACAGTATGTCTGAGGACAAAATTTGATCTCAGGAAGATGTCTGGTAGCACCACGTAGCTGCCCCAGTCCCACATTATCAATTGTCTATTGAACATTTCTAACTGAATAAGAGACATTTCAAAGTCAACATACCCAAAGCAGAATTCATTACTTCTTGCCACCACTCACAAACCTACTTCTCTTCTTAACTTCCCTTTATCTGTCAAGGGATCCTGCCAGCCATTCAGGTTTTCAACCTCAATCATCCCCAGTTCCTCACTCTCCTTCACCCTAGTGTCTAATCAGTTGCCATATCTCATCAATCCTACCTCCAAAGCATCTCTCAAATTCATCATCTCACTAATCATATGCCCTCCACTCTAGTTCAGACCCTCATCACTTCTCAGCTAAACTATTGCAAAAGCCTCCTGAATGCTCTCCTTGCTTTGTCTCTTCACCTTCTGATCCATTCTTTACATCCTGCCAAAGTGACATTGCTAAATATCATACCATGTCACTCCTCTGCACAATAAGCTCCAATTTACTCCTTATAACCTTTAGGATAAAGCTCAGACTAGCATTTAAAGCCCTTCACAGATCATCATTCCAGGTTTATTAAATATTAGTCTACCCACGCACTCTCTACTATCACAAATGAAAAGGCAAACTGAAGGCAATAAAGTTCCTAGCATGATCAATTTAGTAGCAAGGCACAATTACCAACAAATTGGGTCACTGACTCCTCAGTTTACAAAGACAAACTGAGGGATTTACAGGGAGTGTTTTTATAGTAAATAAAGAGGAACTATATTCATGAGATTAGTAATATTCATGATATTAATGTATGTCCATAGAGTTTATAGGAATAGGGAAATATGACAGGAATAAGGAAATAGGTTGATTTGTAAGATTTGCCTTAGAGGTATTTCTGACCCTTTGTGACTTAGAATAAACCAATGACTAATGGATCATTATTAATAAATTTACAAGGGGGTCTTAGACAATTGGAAATTCTTGCTGCAAAGAAATCTTAGCCTTGAGAAATGAACAGAATATTTTGTGGTCACTTTCTTAATCCCATTTCTCAGACTTGTTTATCACTCAGAATATGGAGAATTTAGCGATTAACCAATGTCCTATTAGCCCGCACAGGGTCACACACATACTTTTATTTCCCCAAATTGAACTAACAACTAACTTATCTTAATATGATTTTTAAATACAAAATTAATTGAGGTTTGATTAGTAGAATCTTATTTAGAATTCTTATTATTCTAGTCAAGTTGGTCTATTTGCCATTCTTGACTCCAGGCATTTGCATATAAGCTATTACCCATGCCTAGAATGTATCTCCTCACCTCCACTTCTCAAAATCCCTCCCTTCCTCCATATTTCTGCTCAAATTCTACATTCTACATGAGTCTTTCCTGAGGCCTCTGCCTCTTCTACTGTCTCATATGTCTCTTAAATTATCTTATGTATATTTTCTATATATTTTGCATCTACTTATATTATATATGTTTTTACCCAATAGAATATAAACTCCTTGAAAGCAGAAACTATTTCATTTTTTTCTTTGTATCCTGAGTACTTACCACAGAGACTGGCTCATAGTGGATGCTTATTATTAATTGACTTATTAATTCTCATTTTGTCTTTCACTTTTCCTGGGTTTGCAGCCAACTGGAAGGGAGAATACTAAGATATGCAAAGCAAGAAGGATTAATAGCTTGAATTGCTATAAATATTGTTTTAAGATATGCCACCATGACAAAAATATTAGAAATGGAGGGGATGCCCAGTGACTGGGGAATGACTGAACACGTTGTGGTGTGTATATATATGAATGATTATGATAGAATATTATTGTGCCATAAGAAATTACAAAGGAGATGATTTAAGAAAATCCTGGGAAGACTTATATGAACCGATGCAAAGTGTAGTGAGCAGAACCAGGAAAACGTTGCACATGGTGACAGCAATATGATTAATGATAATCAACTGTGAAACACTTAACTGGTCACTACAATGATCCACAACAACTCCAAAGGACTCATCATGAGAAATGATACCCAGTAAGAGAATCGATAAACTCTGAGTGCAGATGAAATCATTTTTTCACTTTTTCTGTTGTTGGGTTGGGTTTTTTTTTTGTAACATGCCTAAATGGAAATATGATTTTTAGGACTTCACATGTGTAATGCATATAATATTGCTTGCCTTTTCAGTTAATGGAGGAGGGGCTGGAGGGAAGGAATGAATTTGGAACTCAAACATCTTTTAAATGAATGTAGCAAAAACATATTATTTTAAATGACCCCATAATTATTGACTCTAAAGTTGCTTGGAGGAACAAGAATATGCTCCCTTCTCCCTCCCATTCTCTCCTCCCCACAACATATTAAGGTACAAAAATACATCCAGGGTCTCCTTTCACACTACTAGTACAACACTTCCCCACCTCCACCCCACAGAGAGACAACACTGGTTGATTGCTTCTCAGTGAAAAGCAGACTCTTCAAAAATCAATAGTAACTTTTATGTCTATTGCATTCTGGAAAAAGCTCAGGAAAGAAATTGATTCAAAGTGATTCAAAATCTAATTTAAGTTTTAATTGCTTATCTAATTGGCAGCACTGCAGAGGTCAAGCTAAAAAAAAATGCTTACTGCATTTCAGAGGTTGAATTTTCTGCTGGTAGAACAATCTACCTGGTACATGGAGTTCAAAGGTTTGAATTCTGGCTTCCCATTCCCAGCCAAATGTTCTTTACCCTAACCCATTCATTTCTAAGTGTGTACAGTCTTTCCAGTTCACAGTCATCAATAAATAATACCAAAGCCAATCATGGAATTATCTTCCCTGGTCTGGATCATCTCCCAGCTTGAATACATTACTGTCACTAGAGTATACATAGTATTTGAAAGACTGTATAGAGCAGGAGGCCATAAAGAATGAGGATACAATTCCCACAAGCTTCATAAACCATAAAAAATGAAGCTCCAATGTCTTGTGCAGCAAGCCGATTCCCAGAAGGAAATCTATCCCTGAGAGTGAAAAGTTACATGTTATTTATTTTATATAGAATGGATGGATCCCACTCCTGGATTCACTCCTACCCTACCTATCTATCCTCATGCTGGCTGTCCCTAACAGTTTTGGCTCCCACTCTCCAATTCCTTCATGGCACAAAGCTCCCCACTCGTCCATTTTCACCCCCTCCCAGTCCCAAAGTATGAAAAGCCTCTCCGTGGCAGTAGCAACACCAGCAAGGACTCTGGTGGGAGTTATCAGCTGCCTTTAGTCTCATTAGTAAATTTTAATAATTTATGAGAGCAATGTGACTCCTGTGAATCATCAAAGGCTTTTTTTTTTTGCTAGGAGTACCATGTATTTAACACTATAGTTTGTGTGTTATAACATATTTATAGATTCAAAACAACAGCTAAGAAACTAGAAAAACTAATTTCTTTTTTTTAATTGTATGGATAACTCCTTTCTATCCCTTAATTCTCAACTTCTTCATTTCTCCACTCATTCCCATCAGGTCCTTCTCTTGCCTTCTTCCCATTCATACAATCTTTCACTTCTCAGTATGACTAATAGCTTTGGAGAAGAGGTCAACACTATCCTTCGAGTGGTACAGGTTCTAGAAGAATTTGTTTGTTTGTTTGATGGGGGAGGAGAGGAGTATTTCTAATCAGATTTTTATCCTATAGGGAGCTCCTAATGATGAATTTCCTCTACTAATTAAAGGTCCCCACATTCTGGTCTTAAAGAGTTATCTGAGGCACTACGGAATTAAATGATTTGTTCAGTCACATAGACTATCATTATAGGTAAGGTTTAAATTTATATCTCTCTAATTGTAAAATCAACTCTTTACTATTGTATTATGCTTCTGATTGATATTACGTTGTAACACTCTATTACAATAATTGTCTTGGTTTAATACTAGGGGTGGTATGGTTGTTTGTCCTTCATTTTCGAAGAGGACCAATGACATCACAACTAATATCTTGAAGGTGGATTTAAGTGAGGCAGAATTGCACAAGTCCTCAGCCTCACTCTCTTCCTGACAAATCTAAATCCAGTGGCGGGACAAAAGTCAAGATAATTGGCAATGGCCTAGGTTGCGGTGAACGACCTTGCCATGTCTGATGTCTGACCAAGCTCTAAGCACTCCACAGCACCTGTTCCATCTGCCTTCATGGCTGTTGGAACAAAATGTTCTTATCTACCCATTCCACCAGGGGAAGTCTTCACATGCTTGGGGTAGACATCCCCAAACTCACTGACAAGTAGGAGACCTGTCAGTTACCTCCAACCTGATTTAGCCCATGTGCTGAGACAGTCTTACCAGTGTGTGAATGCTGCACCTGCTATAGCTTCTCAGAACCACAGGTAAGAATTGAGTGCCAGGTGGACACCAAAGGTGGATGAGCATCTCTCTAGGGATAGCATAATGTTCCTTCATATCTACATAGTTCCCTCTTCTGATGCTGTAGGGAGTTTACAATAAATGAAAAGTTAAGAATACCATCATAATTGCTCCAAGTCAACAGTTAGGAAAATCTCTAACATTTAGCAGAGATTTGTTTAGCATAAATTTATATTTATATTTATCTCTTGCTAACTGCTAGTCTCTTTATGACTGAAGTAATATTCAGGTTACCAGAGGCCTTGCTTGACTCTAGAGCAAACTCGCTAGCCCTTATACCACAATACCTGCAATCCTCCCTGATGCAGAAGAAATAAGTAAAACTGAGTCTTTGGATATTTGCTTCCTCACTAATCCATGGTATAATTGACTAAGCAATCACTTCAAAAGCATTGAATTCAATTCAAAGCATTGAAAACCTTTAGATCAGGGATTCCTATCCTAGATCTATGAGATTTTTTACATATTAATAATTATATTTTGATAGAATTTGCCTTCTTTGCAATACTATGTATTTTATTTCATACATTTAAAAACATTATTCAGAGAATGGGTCCATAGGTTTTACCAGAATGCCAAAGGGGTCTATGACATAAAAAAGTTATGAACCTCTGCTTTCAAAGGATGAAAGGGTACAGATTGCCACAAGATTCTGGCAAATAAACAGCGACGGTTTAAAAATTAAATATGCACTATATCATTAGTGGACTTTCCTTGAGGAAAATTAACAAACAACAAAATGTACAGGATAATTTTATATGGGTGGACTACCCACAGACTAGTGATAGAGATTTGCACATGCTCATGCCATAAAACTCCAGGAAACAAAATTAAAAAGCAAGGTAAATCACCATCAGTTTATTTATGTTATTCATACCATTCTAATTGTAAAATGCTTTCTAAAAGATGGCAATCCCAGCAGGGTTGCAAAGGTTCTAACTCAGTGCTCCCAGCTGCTTCAGGAGAGAGGGGGAGGAAGAGAGAAGGAAAGGGAGAGGGTGGAGAGAGAGCAAGAGAGGGAGAAAGGGAGGAAAAGAGAAAAAGAGAGAGGAATTGAGGGAAGAAAAAAGGGAGGAAAAGGAAGAGAGAAAAAAAGAGAGTGGAAGATAGGAAGAGGGGAGAGAGAAGAAGAGAGAGGAAGAGAGAGGAAAAGGAAGAGAAGGAAGAAGGGAGGAAAAGAGGAGAGAGAAAAAAGAAAAGAGAGAGAGGAAAGGAGAAAGAGGGAGGGAGAGAAGGGATAGAAAGGGGGAGAGAAAAAGGGAGAGAGAGAAGGGGAAAGAGAGAAATAAAAGGGGAGAGAGAAGAAGAGAGAGGAACAGAGAGTGAGAGAGGAAAAGGAAGACAGGGAAGGGGTGAGAGAAAAAGGGAGAATGAGAGAAAGAGGGAGAGAAAAGAAAAATGGAGTAAGAGAAAGGGAGAGAAAGAAAAAGAAAGGGGAGGGGAAGAGAGAAAAAGGTAGAGAGAGAGAAAGGGAGAAAGAGAAAAGGAGTGAGAGAGAGAGAGAGAGAGAGAGAGAGAGAGAGAGAGAGGAGAAAGAAAAAGAGAGCACACTCCACACCCTTCTGTCTCCTAAGGAGGCATCTGCATATATATAAGTTGCACTTCCCTGTTCATTCCTTCACTAATAACTATGGAAATCCAGAGAATTTAAAGGAGCAACATGCAAATATAATGTTAACCCTCAATCAATATTGCTCACTTACAAAACACAAATTTCATTATGGGTTCAAATCCTGGCTCAAACATTACTAACCTGTGACCCTGGCCAAGCAGTAAGGCAGTGTGGGACAGCGGAAAGATCTATGAACTTGGGAGTCCAAAGCACCTGAGTTGAATCCTGCCTGTGTCACTTTTCCACCTTCAGCAAGTCCCTTAATCTCTGAGTTTTGCTTTGTTTCTTCATCTGTTAAATGAGTAGATCAGATCTGATGACATCTGAAGTCCTTTCCAGCTCTAAACCTATGAACCTAACTCATTCTTCTCATCTACAAAATGGGGACAAAAATATTTCTAACATTTTCCTCACTAAATTACTATGAAGATCAACTGAGATCATGTGTTAAGGAATGTGAAAACTTTAAAACATTATGAAAATGTCAGTTATTATTATTATTATTATTACTCAAAGATTAGTTGACTAAACTTCCTTCCACACCCTATCTGGAAGACAAGACCAGTGTATTCATCCCAAGGAAAGCTTATCTCAGAGATTCAGTTAAGATCTGGCTGCACAAGCAATCTACAAGGTTTCATCTTCGAATGTCTGGTTGTTTATTTTTTTAGGTAGAGACTTTATTGAAGAGCTGCCTGTAAAATAGGAAAACTATAACTTACTTCCAAAAAGATTTTAAGGTTGTGATGGTTGTAACATTTTTAAGGGTAAGTCGTAGTATGCATGATTTTTTATAATTAATGAAGGTTATTGTCCTTTGTTGCTGTTGTTCAGTCATTTCAGTTATGTTAGACTCTTCATGACCCCATTTGGGGTTTTCTTGGTAAAGACACTGGAGTGGTTTGCCATTTTCTTCTCTAGGTAATTTTATAGATGAAGAAACTGAAGCAAGCAAAGTTAAGTGACTTGCCTAGGGTCAAATAGCTAGTAAGGGTCTGAAGCTAGATTTGAACTCAGAAAGATGAGTCTTTCTGACTCTAAGTCCAGCACTCTATCCACTGCCCCATTCTTATTTTTGCAGGTACTCATAGGCAGGGCTTGGACTATCAGAATGACATGCTTAATATTACTGCTGTTTTATGGTTTTATGCTGTTTGTCATTACTCCAATATTATTATTGTTGTGCTAGAGAAGCCTGTTTTTACATATTGTATTAGAATCCAAGTAATTCTATACAATAAATCCAGGGAAAGTAGAAATTAGTAACATACCAATTTTACTGCGATAAAAATTTTGATTCTATTGACTTGATTTTATTCCAGCAATTCAACACCCTTTTTTCATTCCTCCACCTCCAACCCAGACCTAGAAATACAGAATAATTTAAATAATTGATGTTGTTAACTATTTGATACAACTTTTATTCACTACTCCATATGATTTTCTAAGGGAGATTCCCAACATTCTCTTCAAACCCAATTGGACTCCTTTGGTCCTCACAATGAACTTTATACTTTTAGTGACCCATGGGAAAAGGGAAGGAGGAAAAGAAAGGAATGGAATGAGCATTTATATAGTGCCTACTAAGTACCAAGCATTGTGCTAAGGGTGTTTTATAAATATTATGTCATTTGATCCAATGGCCCAAAACCTACAAAGGACATGGTATTTATATGGACTAGTTTTGATCATGGGGGCTGAGCCCAACCAGTCTGTTTCTCTCTATGGCCCCTGCCCCCACACTAGAACTTTACTTGAAAGAAATCTCTTGAATAAAACTTAGGTATGTCTCATGTCTAACTTTCTCAAAATATGGATTATGAATACCCAAATCTCATGTTACCTATCCAGAATGAGAGAAAAGAGAGAAGAAATATGTGTGTGTGTTCCTGATTCTGTATATATCTCTCATAGATATACAGAATCAGGAATAGGAACAATCAGAATGTGTAAGACATAAAAGACTCACGGGAGCCCATGAGTAAATACAGAATATCACAGATTTAGAGTTGGAAGGGACCTTAGATGCCATATAGTCAAACCCTTTCATTTTATTGAGTCTCAGAGAGACAAAGTGACTTGCCTAAGAGGTTGAATTGGGAATTGAATCCAAATCCTTCAACTCCAAATCCAACACTCTTTCTGCTGTACCACATAAACGTGTTCTAATAGCCTGTTAAGTCTACTAAATTTCCCACCCCACCGCCAAAGCAAACACACTTTGAAAGTCTATTGAACAAACTATTTTCCTTCACATAGGACCCACACTATCTGTGCAGCTCATGACAATAGGCAATCATGGATTTTAAACTGTTTGTACCAGTTGGAAGCAAAGATCAAAGAGTCGATCAGTCAGCCAATCAATAAGCAGATATTAAGTACCTGTTACCTGCCAGACACTGATCTAGATACAATCATCTAGAGAGCTAGAAAAGTAGTAAATGCAGAAGAAAAAGATGCATAATCAGAAAAAATAAAAATATCTGGAACAAGTTGAAATGTCAAATTAGAACTGTTAAGGAGCATTTGAGAAATGTACAGCTTTAAGTTTTATTAAGAAGTTATAATCTTGGGGGCAGGTAGGTGGTGCAGTGACTAGAGCACCAGCCCTGGGGTCAGGAGGACCTGAGTTCAAATCCAGCCTCAGACACTTGATGCTTACTAGCTGTGTGACCTTGGGCAAGTCACAACCCCAATTTCCCTGCTTTACCCCCTCCAAACAAAAAAAAAGAAAAAGAAGTCCCAAAGGACTCATGATGTAAAATGCTATACACCTCCAGAGAGAGAACTGATCAACTCTGAGTACATTTCTTTTTTACTTTATTTTTCTCGGGTTGTTTTGTTTTTACAACATGGCTAATATGGAAATATGTCCTGCATTATCTCACGTGTATAATGAGTATCATATTGCTCATCTTCTCAAGGAGTGGAGGAGGGACTGGAAGGAGAGAGAGAATTTGGAACTGAAAATTTTAGAAATGAATGTTAAAAATAAATAAAAGAGAGGTTTTTTAAAAAGGTCTGATCCCAAATACAACCACAGAAAATAAACTAACTATTGTCTTTAGTCAAAGTTCTATTTGCTTTTCTTCTGTGGAGTTGACAAAGTTCAGATCTCTTGCCTTTTCATGGCACAGCTTTCATCCTTTCAGTGATAGGGTGGCTCTCTGATGAGATCCTCTTCTATCTCTAAGGGGCTGGGATTCTTGATCTCTTGGGACCTCTCACATTTACATGGAAAGATCCATTCTCTGTCCTATGCTTAGAAAAGGAAACAAGGGCAAAGGGTAATTAAAATGGGGGAGAGGGGAGGGAGGGCTGTCTAAAATTCCCCTCTCATGCATACTCCACTCAACAAGTACCAGTCTTTCCTAGGCACTTCTCCTGTACTAGAAAGAGGGAACAGCTGTAGAACTTTCCTCTACTTGTTGCCCTTCTGCTTGGAAGTCCAAAGGAGACAAAGCACCCAGTAAGGAAGGGAAGAGTTATTTCATAAATCACTTTTATAGTCCACAGGGAAAGGGAGATTCTTCTGACAAGAGTCCATTTCCCTCCATCTCTCAGATAACACTCAGCTTGATGACAGCAGTAGTCACTGGGAAACAGTCAGAGGAGTATCCTGTATCCTCTCAATAAAGTCCTAGAGTCCAAGTCTACCTCCATGGAAGGTGACCTTCAGACAAAATTCAGCTCCATAATTTCATCAAATGGGGGGGGAGGGGTAGGAAAGTCATCAAATAGAACTCCTACTTACTCTAACATTAAACATTACCCACATGCACAGGCTGATATAATCTCATCTTGTCTTCTCTCTCACCCACCCCAACCTGCCATTGATTACCTAACCTTTGAACTTCTTCATCTGCATAATTGTCTATTAACACGTGCTCCCAAGTATAAGCTTAGAAATCTCTGATGGGAAATTACTCAGATTCTTCCCTTTACCACACTAGTGCATTTGTCCTCTTTCCTTTAATTTTGTCCCTTTGTCCAAGCTGTCACTCATCTACATTCAGTTCCTCCCAAGTTCATTGAGGGCAAGAACTATATAATTTCTGTCTTTGTAGCCCCAGTGCCTAGAATGGTGCCTGGTACATGGTAATAATAAATAATATTATTTTTATTTAATAATAATAAATAATTGTTGATTGGTTAATTGATGTCCCTGACAGAAACTTCCTTACAAGCATACAGATCATTATACACTATTTAAATATTTCATTTGATATAGTTACTAAACAAATTTATTTGTTTGTATTGATGTTCAATGTTAATTTTCTTATTAAATACTTAACATAAGTAAAAATAAAATAATTCATTTGATGAACTTTTTAAGCAAACAAAAACCATTTATTCCTCATGAGCTCCCATAGTCTCAGTCCCATCCCAACATTCTTCATGAATAATGATAGAAAATAAAATATGCCTGCATACACAAAAACTCAGCAAAAATACATAAAATAAAAGCATCACTCATATTTTCTTAGCAGTCACTTTCATTACTTAAAATTGCATTTCTGCCAAAATGATATTACATAAAATAGGACCTTACTGTACTGTGTAAGTTATTATTTGCTACCATTATTCTCATCTTCTATCCCCACATCTGAGCACATAGGTAATATTGAGTGGAGAACTGTCTCCTAAATGATCATAAAATTTCTTATCCCCAAGGGTATATACCTTGTACAAGTAGCAACATAGACTTATTTTTAAGTGTCTCTTCAATTATGTAATCAAATACCAAATTCTATATTGTGTGGTACCAAACTGGTCCATTTAAACATGCACACTTAACATTAATTAGCAAATAGAACCATTGATATAACTAAATGCTTCTAAATGGAGCCAGAAAAATCTAATAGTTAAACAATAGGACCACTCAGGAACTGATTGTTCTTCCTCAAATTTTTTACAACTCTTTTGACCTCTTATTTAGTAGCAACTATTTATATTACTTTACTTCTGTATTACTTTTGGGGCAGCTAGGTGGCACAGTGAATAGGGCACAGGGCTTGGAATCAGGTAGACTCATCTTCATGAGTTCAAATGTAGCCTCAGACACTTACTAACTGTGTGACCCTGGGCAAGTCACTTAACCCTGTTTGCCTCAGTTTCCTCATGAGTAAAATGAGCTGGAGAAAGAAATGGGGAAGCACTCCAGGATCTTTGCCAAGAAAACCCTAAATGGGGTCACGAAGAGTCAGACATGACTTTAAAACAACTGAACAACAATTTATATTACTTCATAGATTATAAGGTTTTTATTGATACGGAATCTGCATAACAACCCTACAGATGATGAAAATAAAGCTGAAAAAAGGTTAAATAGCTGCTCCAAAACTATATTGCCATTAAGTGACAGAGCTGGCATTCAAACTTAGGTTCTTTCACCACAGACTTATTTCCATTCATTAGAGCAACTGTATTTAGAAACAAAGAACATTTATTCAAAACCTTGCTCAAAACTTCCTAGCTTTGTGACCTTACACAAGTCACTTAACTTCTCTGATCCTCAGTTTCCTTATCTGTAACATGAGAGTTTTGAATTATATGACCTCTGAATTTCCCTCTAGCTCTGTACCTATAATACTTTGTGCTTGTGATAGTCTAATTTATCTTAAAGGTTGTTTTTTTTTTTATATTTTATCTCAACTATTGCTTCTACTAGATGAAAATTCCAGAAGTAGTCCTTTAAATCACAAATATTCCCAGGATAGTTACCAACTGGGGAAGAGACTTAAAAAAATCAGGAAGTATCCCTAGATTCAGACATGATTTATCCAGCAGCTTCAGAAAGCCTCTGTGATATGCAAAGTAACAAAAGAATCTCTTCTAAGAAGTCTTGCAAGATCATTATTTCAGAAGGTGTTTTGAAAGATGTCCTCACTGTCTGGATTGTTCTGAGGTTCGGTTTGTTTTTGTTTTTTTCCCAAGCAAAGCTTCATTGTTTAACAAAAAGAGAAATAGAAAATATATGAACCTATAGTATTGTGTAATTTTTAAAAATGAACCTAGTAGAAAGACAAATATCATTTTCTAGTCCAACATCCCCTAATCCTCATAAAGAGGCATGTTAAATGAGAAATATGAAAGCTTCTTTGACAATTTGGCAAATCTGTGATTTCATGAATATGGCTATTCCTGGCACCAATCTAGACAAATCAAAATTCCTCCCTTAGCTTGTCATTCTGTATCTACTGAAAACACTGATCCTCTTGTTCTTTTATACTCTTGGTCATGCCAGGATACAACACACACTCTCCTTACTGGCCCATCTGCTTTCCTAGTTGCACACTCCAAAATGTTGTCTTATAGTTCTTCTTACAACTCATGATCACTAATGTGCCATAGCCAACTTACACACCCTGTACGTCTCTTCATTGCATTCACAAGGATTTGTCATCTTATGACTTCAAAGATCATATAGTCCTTATAGCATTTCTGGGAGAATAGCAATACTAAGGGTTTTTATTATAGATGGATAATTCAGGGTTGTTGAAAATACGGAGCAAATTCCTTAGACCTATTGCCTCCAGGATCAAATATAAAATGTTCTATTTGGCATTCAGAGTCTTTCATAATCCAGCCTTGTCCTACCTTTCCAGTCTTCTCACACCTCACTCCCTAACATGTACTCTTTGGCCCAGTGACACTGTCTTCCTAATCATTCCATGAACAAGACACTCCGTTTCTCAGCTTTCTGTTCTGCCTACTGACCACCCTAGATTCCTTAAGTCCCAATTAAAATCCTTTCTTTTTCTGGAAGCCTTCCCCAACACCTCTTAATTCTAGTGCCTTCCTTATGTTAATTACTTCCTATTTATTCTATATATAGCTAGCTTTGCATATATTTGTTTGCCTGTTGTCTCTTCCATTAGATTGTTATCTCCTTGAGGACATGGACTGTCTTTTGCCTCTTTTTGTATCCCTAGCACTTAGCATAATGTCTTCTGCACTTAATAAGGGCTTAATAAGTGTTTATGGGTTGATGGATTGATAGGTTACTTGAATATGGGTTTCTTCCTACTAATCTGTTCTATGCTCAGCTCTTTGTCCTACTGCAGCATCTGTCCTAGGTAGACATAGTGATGGACCAATTTGATTGGTTCTTCCATCAGCTGTAAATCAGAATCTGTAAAATAAAATTTTTGAGACTTTAAAAAATGCAAATATTACCAAATGTTCATCACTGCCACATTAAAAAAATAAAATAAAAAGACATTCATTCATTTGACATGCATTGCTTACGTGCCAAATTCATGAGTGACACTTTTACCAAAGTAGTTTACTGAAGTCATGAAGAATGAATTAAAAGTATTGAAAATAGACAAGTAAACCTGCTCAATCTAGATGTGTTGTGTATTTAAGTAATTTTTTTAAATTCAATACAGTTATACCTGGTAAAAAAAAAACCTTGCCAAGTTTTTCACATTATTCAACTGAGGATCTTCAGAGTTTCCATAAAGGGAGGAAGGTCATATATATTACAAAGAGAATTTAGAAACATACAATACAATATCAAGGTTCAATGGTGTAGTAGAGAAAGCATTGGACTTTTTTTGTATCCCCAGCTCTTATCTAAAGTTCCTGGCACGTTAATAAATTCTTGTTCCCTTTCCTTGGGGAATGTATATAAGGGGGTGCACATAAGGGGATATATATAAGAGATGATATGGAAATAGAAATGACAATATTTGGCAACTGACTGAATATATGGGGTGAGGAAGAATGAGGAATTGAGAATGACACTGAAGTGCTGAACCTGAGTAATTGGGAGGATGGTAGTTCCCTTGGCAGTAATAGTGAAGCCTGAAGAGGGATATATTTAGGAGAGAAAATTATGAATTCTGTTTTATTTTGAACTTGAGATACCTACAGGATAGACAATTCAAACTATCCAATTTGTATTTGAGAATGTGAGACTGGGTGGAGCTTAGGAGAGAAACTAGAGATGGATATATAGAACTAGAAATCATCAATATAGAGATGATAATTAAGCCCATGATAGTTAATAAGACCACCAAGTGAGAAAGTATAGTAAGAAAAGAGGATAGGGCAGGACAGAGCCTTGGGGTATACCCACAGTTAGTGGACATGACATGGGTAAGGGTCTAGCAAAAGAAACTGAGAAGTAGCCATCAGACAGGTAGAAGGAGAAACAATAGAGAGAACTGCCATGAAAATCCAAAAAGAAGACTATCTCAGAAGAGAAAGTGATCAACAATGGAAAATGCTATAGAGACATACAAAGGATGAGTAGAGGCCATTAGATTTGCTAACTAAGAAATCACTGATAACTTTGGAGAAAGCCTTATGGTTGAATGATGAGGTCAGAAGCCAGGTTACAAAGGGTTTAGAAGAGATTGATAGGAGAGGAAAGTGGAGACACTAACATAGATAGCTTTTATCTGGTTAAGCTAAGGAGAGAAGAGTTATTGGACAAGAGCTAGTGCAGATGAAAGGATCTAATAAGTGTTTTAAAAGGATGAAGGAGATGTGGACCTGTTTGTAAGGAAGAGGGAATAAGCAAATAGATAGGGAAAGGTTGAAGAGAGGGATAAAATGGTAGTAGGGACAATCTGTTGGAGAAGACAGAAGTGTTCAGGCATTGGGAGGAAATATTTTCTGCTATTTCAATAAAAAAATACTCAACCAACATGTTTTTATTAAATCCCTAAATGTGCATGGTACACTATGGGGTCCTAATTTTACAAACAAGTATACATCCTGTTAATTTTACTTCCATATTACTTCTTGAACCACTACCTTCATCCATTGTTGCTGCCCTAGCATTATCACTCTTTATGATCCACTGGAATTACCAAGATCTTCCTAATTTCTTTCCCTACCAATTCAATCATCATATTGCTTCCATATTTATCACCCTCAAGCATTAATCTGATCATGTCACTCATCTGTTCAAAATTCTTCAACATCCCACAATTATTACCAAAATAAAGTCTAAATTCCTTAGCTTAGCATTCAAGGTTGCCAAACTGAAAATAAAGAGCTCACAGAGGTTATAGGCAAAAAGCTTTCTTTATTCCACCGGAGTAGGTAAACTAGACATGCATGCTTGGGTCTCCTCTAGAAGGAGGTCCACAAAAGCAAGATTAAGCCTTCATACATATAGTAGTGGCTAGACAAAGAAACAGAGTGAGCTGTAGCCAAGGCAAGGAGGGGGATAACAGCAACAATAAAGAGATTCTGATTCATAGCAGGGCTTCATGACTAGAATGTGGTTCTTGCAGGTGCTTGTCCAAGCTCAGAGACCACCTGAGGCTGGGATTTTGCTGCAACAGAGTCCATTCAGAGGGTGAGTGCAAAGGACTGTTGTTATGCCAAGCTCAGGGCACAGCTCGCTTGCTGGGCCTTAGCTATGAAAAATAGGGTACCCCTAATAGTAAAAAGAGAGGGTGATCTTGGCATGAGGATCCTGAAAAGGTTTTGCACCTGTTTATCATGCACTCACTTTTTAATTTCATCTCATGCTACTCCACCACTTCATATTCTATGACCCAGGCAAACTAGGGTGTTCACTACCCCTATATACATAAAAGATTTTCTGACTCTATACCTTCACTCACATCTGAAATTCTCCTAATACATATGCTTGTTAAATTCCTATTCTTCCTTCAAGCTCAAACGCTACCTCCTCCACATTCTTTCCCATTAGGAATAGCCTTTCTCAGGGCTGATCAGCCAACACTAACTGCAAGTATTGGAACGACAAAAAAAGCATAAGACTTTTATGGAAATGGAGAACCACACTCTCTCTCCCAGGGTATGTACGGTAATAAAGGGATCTTACTTGACTCATCAGTTACTGAGCTGGTAATGTCATGAAGGTTAAGTGTTTAATTTTTCAACTGGAGTTTTGTTTTTCCTTGAGAGGGAGGGGGGAGTGGCACAAAGATGCCTCCAATAACCAACATGACTTTTCAGCTTTTGACCACTATGACTAGGGTTATTTTTTAAAATCTTGGTTCGGTTGTCTAACTTCTTCCACAGAGAGATGATGTGCCTATAAAAAGTTTTGTACATTAGATTGATGCATTTTTCCTTAGCTTAACTTATGAAATGTATTATATTCTTTCCTTTCTCTGAAATTAGCTACTGTATATATTCATTACTATATATTTAAAAGGTAAAAGAGACCTTAAAGTCATTAGACAATAGTGGATACAAAGATATTTAAAGTTAAATTTTCACAACTATATGATAGGAATTATATAGTGTGCTGTAGAGAGTTGTTGAGAGTAACACAATACTGTCTTTAATACAATTACAAAAAGGATAATTTCATCCACTTGTTCTTTAAACTATATAATAATTCTACTGTCAGATCCTTTGACTTTGTGGCTATAAAATAACAGAAAGTAGGAAGCAATTCAGAACAAGATAAGATAAAAAAAATTATAATTCAACCTTGATTCAAAAGATACATGGTATGTAGTATTAAACACATCAATCAAAATTAATAAACAGCTTTCTTATATTTAGTCCTTCACATAATAACTGTGCATTATATATGCATGTATTCATACATTTCAGCATGGCACTTTGGTTATAATATAGACAACATATTTATTGTGCTTAATATAGACTCGTTCCAGCTAAAGACCCCACACCTAAAAGAAAGTGTCTTTGAAAGGAAAAAATTATATAAGGATAGGCTAAGGATAAACATCCACCATTTATAAACCACATGCAAGTTTTATATAAGCTGGATTTATATAAGCTAAACAATATGTGTTCTATCTTTGAACCAATTAAGTAGTCCACACTAGTCCACTGAGTTTACATATAGGAGGAAAAAAATATCTATGGTGTTCTCCTCTTAGGGCTGATATGCCCAAGGACATGCCTTGATGGGAGAAATGAGGGAGGGAACAGTTAGAAAGTAATTTTTTTTCCAAATTCTCCCTTAGCAAGACAGGTTTATAAAATTGGATGATATACTTTGCTTATAATGGGTACTCACTTGAATTGAGTTAAATTCTGGCAACCCAGGAACTTTACCTAAGAAAGAACATCATGCTTTCTAAGAAACGTTAATTCAACCATTTAATGTGCTATAGAAATGTATTTTTGTAATTGCTGGCTACTTCAAACCATCCAAAATAAAAAGATTGTGTCACAGAAGGCAAGAAAAGAAGGGTTACTATCGAGATGATAAGGCTTCATGTAGTAGGGTAGGTATAGTACATGCAACACTTGGCTCCAGATTTTAAATGTATTGACTTCAATGTATATGTATTTTGGATGAGTATAATCGTCTCATCTGGATAAAGTTTCCATCCTAGTTGAAACTAGGAACTTCTGAGGTCAAGCTCAGGTCTAGACATTTGTTGGCTACTCTCCTAATGGATTATACATTGAACTGTGAAATATTTAATCATGGAAGTGTTGCAAGGAAAAGCAATAGAAAATCTATTTCCTAGCTTTTCCCTAAGCAACTAAATGTCTTGCAAATTTGGCCTCTTGGTGTGGAGGACATAGGCTAAAATAGCCTCTAGGTAGGTGTTCTGGCTCACTTCTTTGCTCTCAATACCTGGAATTAAACTCTGTTGAAGACTTTCAAAGAAACCTTGAAGACATTGCTGGTTGAAGATTATTCTTGATAGTCCCACAATTCCTTAGGAATTGGAGGTCTTCTAAGTGCTTAATAAATGCTTTAATCTATCTAGTTCATCAATATTTCTATATATCTATTTCTCCTTGCCCATGCACCCCCAAGGACATATTCCTGGACACTACCAAGGATGTTTAACACTCCAATCCCCATATCTCAGCTTCTCCTTTCCTTCCCAGAAGTACCTGATCCAATCAGAGTCTGTGCCCCATGGTACAATCATGCTGTATCACAGATACACATTTTCATAGGAAACCTCCCAATGAGCAACCTGGGCATAGGCATTGTAGAAAATGCAGCCAGATATACTTGTTACACTGAGATACATAAATCAACTATGAACAAATATTTACTAAGTGCTGGGTGCATATACTCTAGGACACATAAAGAAGCAAACTGGATGGCACCTGTTTTCAGGGAACTTACAAACTAACTGGGGAGATGATTCATATACAAAATTAAGAGCATATATAATAAGTGTAACATACACTCAATAGTTCAGATAATAATTTCAAAAGGGAGATCATTATGGGCTGGGATGGTTAGGAAAGACTTCATTGGAGATAAACTAAGTGAACTAGACTTCAAAGAAAAAGTCGTTTTCTAGACCATTTCTGGCTAATAATTTGAATAGATAGTGTTGTGTGATAGAAGAACTAAGGTCTTAAAATTAAAAGACCTAGCCATAAGGTCTTCCAATTTTGACACTAGCTTTGTAACCCTAGACAAGTCACTTAACATAGCTAAGACTCAGTTTCCTCATCTGTAAAATGGGACTAATATCTCTACTATCTACCTCATGAGATTGTTTTGAGGAAGGACTTTGTAAACCCTAAAATTATCATCATCATCATCATCATCACATCCCTGGTCTCCTAGTCTAGTCATGAAAATTATATTTTTCATATTTTTCCATACAGTCCATTTTAAATTTCTGCCTTGGTCTTGAAGTTGATTAATTTAAATTAAAAAAGGAAAAATTAGGAGCAGTCAAAAGAATCAATTGTTCTTCGATGTGTCGCATTAGACCAGAGAGGTGCTATTGAATGCCCTTTAAGAGAAATCTTAAAGAAGTGGACAAAAGACTTGGGTAGGCATCTGCTTACAGTCATACAGTGTGTCTAGATGGACAGTTGGGCCATCTTCCCAAAAGAGGCAACCATAGGAAAATTAACCTTTTGCCTAAATAGAAGGCAGTGCATTTATCATTCTCATTTTACAGGTGATGAAACTGAACCTCAGAGATCACACAGCTTCAAGTGTTCCTGGTTCCAAATCCAGGGACTTGCCACTCTATCACAAAGGCTGTTGAAACAGAGAATACAGTCATTCAAACAGTTTTGGGGGTTCTCATGGTAAAACCTCAATTCATGGGGTTTTTTTCCTTCCACTCAGTACCACATATAGGCATTTTTAAAAAACAACATCAATTTAGTTAGCCTATAATGACACCTACCCTTAATGAGTAGGTAAATCACCTATTTCCCTTAGAGAAGATAAATGATAAATAAAATAGATATCCATAGATGGTGAGAAATGTGATTTTCAATTTCAAAAAAGAAACAAAGATACATTCCCTGGGTGCTCACTGACCCACAGATATCAAATTATACAGGATGGGGGTAATATGATTACCCATTTTCAAATCAGTGAGCAGATGTGCTGCTGTCCCCTGCAGAAGCGGCAAGTGACAGAAAAGTTCTGTTGGAAGCCCCACTAAGAGACAATTACTATAATCAAGCCCTGTGTTCCAGAAGGGTGGGTGTCATCATTGAAGGACAGTTGCAGAATTAAATATAGAGGCACAACCTACGGAAGTTGCAGAGAGGAAGGAAAACACACACACATACACTCTAGGAACAAACCAGAAAAATCATCTTTCCATCCAACACAAAAGAGAAGGACTAAGGTTTGCTTTGCTTTGCTTTTAATGAGATTGAGCTTCACAACCTCTTGCTTTCCTGCCATTAAATTACCAAGGTTCATTTAATCCATCATTTCCATTCTTCCCTATCTATAGATGTTTTCACTTTATCCTCTAAATTTTGTCCTTAAATCAGCATGGAAACTTCTATCCCAGATTTAGAAATCATTTCTTCTACCACACACCTTAAGCAAAAAGTGAATTACAAGAAAATTCTAAAAAAGAAAAGGAAAGAAAATTCTACAAGTGTTTGGGTGGTTAGGTGGCACAGTAAATAGAATGCTAGGTCTGGAGTCAGGAAGACGTGAGTTCAAATCTGTTCTCAGACACTAGTTATGTGACCATTGACGAGTCACTTAACACTATTTGCCTCAGTTTCCTCATCTATGAAATGAGAAGGAAGTGACAAACCATTCCAATATCTTAACCAAGGAAGCCCCAAATGGTATCACAAAGAGTTTGAAACAACCAAAAAACACAACAAAACACTACGTGGAGGTGGTGTCATGAATTGAGTGCTGGTGGTGGAATAAAGAGTTCCTGTTTTCAGATTCTGCCTCAAACAATTATTAGCTAGTGGTGTGACTCAGGGTAAGTTGTTTAACTTTGATCAAGCTCGGTTCCCTGGTCTATAAAAGGTGATAATAAAAACAACAACTCACAGGGTTGTTCTGAGAATCAAATTCAATGATATAGTGGAGGCTAGGTGGTACAGTGAATAGAGCGCCGGCCCTGGAGTCAGGTGGACCTGAGTTCAAATCTGACCTCAGACGATTAACACAAAAAAACTAGCCATGTGACCTTGGGCAAGTCACTTAACCCCAATTGCCCTACTTTCCCCCCTCCAAAAAGCAAAAAAAAAAATCCAATTATATTTATATATATATGTAAAGTTCTTTATAAGCTGTTGTCATCTGACATGTCCTCTGGTGTAATGGAAAGAGCACTAGACTTTGAGATGGCCTGACTTCTTCAAGTACTCCCTCACCACTTACTGGCTGTATGGCCTTTATGAAGTCTCTTAACCTGTCTGAGTCTCAGTTTCCTCATCTGTAAAAGGACAAAGTAATAAATGCCCTACATATTTCATGGAGTTGATTGTTTTCAGAATCCAATGACGTAATGTGTAGTAAAGCACTGTAACTTTAAAGGGCAAATAAAGTAAACAATTATCATTGTTGTGATGGTGATAATTATATTTACTACTAACAATGATAACAAGTATGAATGGGTAATTGTAAGTATGTTAGATATTTTTCTCAGGGTCATGACATCATAGTCTGTAGCGGCAAGCACCCCAGCATACCCAGGGTGGCTGCCAACTCAAGTTCCTATATCTGCTTTTCTAAGGGAAAGCAACTCAAAATGAGTTAACAATCTTGCTTTAATCAATCAAACATATCATTTACCTAGTTC